>NC_026159.1:475339-503698 GCF_000512975.1 Sesamum indicum
ATCGTAGGATTTCGCAGAGTGTGTGAGTAGAAACACTGAAAACAAGCAAGCCCAGATGGGAATATGTTTCATACTAGATGATGGTCAAATGGGAAATCCAGGTTTCAGAACACAATTATAAAAGGCTGCAAAGGGATATGATCATATGAATGACGACGTCTAGCACAAGGAGAAGATCCCCAGGCTCTAAAACCCTGACATTGGTTTATAATGCGAGACGGTTGCTAGCGGAGTTGGCGATGAGAAATCCTTTATTGTTTCGCCTGCCGGCCCCTGGATACGGTTTATGCTAGATTGTTGATTGTCGTTCTCGGTTGAAGCCTTTTGTGATTTCTACGTTTGCTTAACTGGCAAAGTTGAAGTGATCAGCCTGCCCCTTCCGGATTAATATTATAAGAAAATAAGTGGCATTATTGGTATATTTTTATGGTGTCATCAACATCATCATCTATATATTGTATCCAACTTCTCAACCAAAAACATACAAGTCGGACAATTCATGACACGTTACAAACCTAACTAAACTGGCACATTCTTGCTCATGCATTTATCTTTGGCACTGCTCTTTTAGTTAGATTATTTTTAGTTGCAATCATTATCTTAGATTGTTTCTTTTAATTAGTAACTTATTTGTTTTTCATCATGTAAAATAGAATTTTTATGAAATAAGATCTATGTAAATATTTTATCCGTTTTTTCAATCCTAAATTGTATTCTACAAGAACTAAATATTTATGAAATTAACTAATGGTATACCGATTTAATATTTTAATGACCTCTTGTAGAAGTAACTTTGTCTTGTAGAAACTTTAAGATATAAAATATTATATGACTCTTACAATAGTGTACACGAAATATGTTTATATATAATATATAGATAATATACATTAAATATTACTAATAAATGCACTTAGAGAATTAATTATGTGAATTTAATAGTTTTACAATTGAATTTAAACAATTCAATATACTTTTTAATAACTTTATTACGAAATTGTGCAAGTACAATGTTTCAATTAATATTTATTAATTCAAGATTTAGATAATGGTAACATAATTATAAGAATATTTTTGTCCAATAAAAAATTGAAGGAAACTTTCTATAGATAGCAGTTTTTATCATGTGGCCAAGGAAAGCATCTTTCCACCTGCAGACGTCCAAATAGCAAAACCCTTTCAAAGGGAAGAGAATGAATTATTATGTCCATCAGTAACTTCACGCCTTCAAGACAAATGGCTTTCTACTGTAATATTGTTACTTCAGAGAATTAACAAATCGTTAGCCAGTAATATATATAGACCGAGTATGCAAATATTACATTCTTCCAGCTGTTTTTACTTCACTAGTAACAATAACGAAAGCCAATTCACTACATGGATTTCATAGTATCTAGTCCCTAAAAGCTGCCTTCTTGTCCTAATTTTACATGACTGTAACCGTTCATAATACAAATAACAAACTAATTCATAAACCAGCAATTTTTTCTCCCTATGGATCTGCACGTCCCGCAACTTCATCATCACTGTCACTCCGGCCATCACTGAAAGCCTCGTTATCACTTACTTCAACCTCGCTATCATCTGTTAAGGTATTATCCATGTGCTCCTTCTTTGCATAGCGCTCACAATACTCTGTGTCACAATAGCAAAGCGTCACAAACATGCCCACCCTTTCTTCTTATAGTTCGACTATGAACGTTCAAATTTTCCTTCTCTTTCTGTACCCTTACCTTCATGTTTTTCAGAGTATTTTAGATCTAAGGTTTGAAAAAGACAAAAGACAATGACTCACCTTTCACTTTTTGTTCATATTGCGCCTTATCTTTCATCATCAGGGATGCTGCATCACCATTCAGGGGGTCCGATGGGTTTGGATAAAGCAGCAGCTGTGGGAGGAAAACCTCAAAGACATTCAAGAGATCTGTAAATGAATACAACTCTTGTCAAGACAATGCAAAATTCGCACTGAGAATTCCAAAAGAATCATTTCTTGCAAGTATCAGGGGAAGAAAAAAGGAATTTCCTGTTGAAAAGCTTTCGTCTCTTGTCTGTTCCTAGGTGCTACATGGACTTGAGATAAATGGAAATTACTAGGTCACAATTGTATCCTACCCACCCATAATGTAAAATTCAGCCAACTCTATTAAAGCATCACCAACTTTCTTCAGTGAACTGCTACACTTACCAAACATTGGGCTCCATGACTGGTTAATGACATCCAAGCATACAGAGCCAGACCTGTCATACAAAAAGCTGAAATCAGTAAGCGTGATAAACCAAAGCATAACACTTTGAGAAGAACAGAAATATTCAGATGTAAATATAAGAAAATAATACATCAAACATGTGGCATTCTTCTCCGCATGCAAAAGAAAAGTCTAGAAATGAACAGAGAATACTGTGTTCCCATTACAATCATACACATGCGTCATAAGGTAAATTCATGGCCACAAGATCCTTAGATGATAGGCTTTTCTCATAAAGAGGCTGCAACAGGAAGCCTATAGAACTTACAGCTCATCCACATTTGGGTGGAAAATTTTGTTGACAAACCCAATGGAAGGGGACTTGTAAGGATAAGCATCTGGAAGTTCTACACGAACTTTCCAAACTCCACCTTCATAAGGACCTGCACGTTAATGAGAGGGTTACAAGAGCAATCTTACGAATGTTTTTTATCCTAATGTTCTCTGCAATCAAACATACTCCATTATCCTAACCTCACTCAAGCAAATTACAGATTGTTATATAGCAAAGAGAGAGATAGGTGGAAGGGTATAGAAGGACAAGTAGATGAAAACAAGTAGCAGGTATGGAGCCAATCCAAAGGAACAGCCGAGGAAACATTACTTTCTTTGGGACCATGAAATTCCACATTGAACTCGTTGATGCCATCATTTATAGGTTCCACAGTATAGTCGCTCATCATTCTACAATAAAAAAACAAAATATTTAGGACGGTGATCATAATGTAATGGTCAATGATATTTGTGAGTACAATCTGAATAAGAATTCATCTTCGAACAGCTGAAAGAAGATGAGAACATTATCTAAGAGAGGCTTACAGTTTCATGACGTCCATATCTCGCCTCTTGCTGGGAGAAGACATTTTGTCAAAGACCTACCTGAGTACAGCCTAGAACAGGATCAGAAGTAAAAACAAAACAAAGTTAAAAAATGGTTATTTTACCTCAACCCAAAAAGGAGCTGGAAAAATTAACCAAATATGGAAGAAGCAAAACAGGGGTACCAACGGATCTTAAAATTTTTCATTGAGTTTGAAAGTCAAATAGGAATTGCATATCCCTGAAACTAACTCAAATTGAACGATGATCACTATTCTTAAATCTTAAACTTCAGTTTATCTCCTCTCCCGGAGATAATGTATAATGTCTAGCATTTGTGATAACTGAAAGAATGTCTTTTCAACTAAGTACTTTGCTACACGATGATGAAGTGAATTTTTTTAAAAAAAAGGTTTAGCAATGATAAGGATCAGCGTTTAATCAAGTAGCTTGTGCGGATGTGAGATATTTCTACCAGAAAGCATTACTTTAACTGGTCCAAAAAGTTGAACAAACAGCATTACTCTTAAAATGCAGTTCAATTGATTGAAAATAAACAACATACAGAGAGCAAGTCCAAAAATACTCCAAATCAATAACACTTCTGATTTCTTGTTTTCCAATTTTCCAGTTTCTTGGCCATTTAGCAATGGGATTATCCCAAAAGAATATTTAAGTGACGTTCCCATTCTCTAACTTTGCACAACTAATCTTCCATCACCATCCAACAAAACACAACATATTAAGCGCAAAATAGCGCTTCAAGAGCTTAACATACACAACCAACCAAGAAATAAAAAATTTAAAAAAAAAAAAAAAAAGAAATCAAACAGCCAAACAAGAGTAAACAATTCAATCCAACACAAACATCCACTAATCACAGAATCAAGAATCGGAAGAAGGCAAAAGCATCAGAGCCCACATCACCATTGGACACAAATAGCACAACAGAATTGCAATCACAGCTCATGGTCTAAAAACTCAACAATCCCACAACCCAAAACGATTTTCCTCCCGCAACACGGAACAGAAAACAATAAACATCAGCAGAAAACAGACTAACCGAGAAATGAGAAAGAAAAAGAATATCAAGATCAGATCAAAGGCGGGTGCTGTGTTAGTGTAGGATGAAATAAAAGTGCGCGGGCTTGTGTGTGTGTTGAAGATGAAAGAGAAAAAGCAAGAAGATGAGGGAAAGATAATGGAGAATGAATCGAAAGGTGTCGACATGTTGCAAGTCTGTTTCCTTTTGGTGTTTGAAAGATTTTGATTTCAGTGGCACGTGCTGAGTCGGTGAAAAAGAGAGTAACGTGGCTTTGCCTTACCCGATGTCCTTTCTGTAACTCGTAAAATTACATGAGACGAGTTTGTGTGGTAAAATATTGACGGCCGGATTTGCCTCCTCTCCCCACAATTTTGCAGTCACCCCTCCTTGCGATTTTCACTGTAATCAATTTTTTACAAATTACAAGAATCAGTCATTATTATAATAATAATAATAAAAACTAAATAACAACAAACTTTTTTTAAATTTATCATAATTATAAATATATTTTTAGAATTAATGAATACTCCCTCAAATAAACGTTTATCTTACTAGTATTTATAATTTTCAAACAACGAGAAAGTATTTATAATTAGAAATAATTATAGTCTCCTCCCATGAGATTTGGTGTAATTATACATAGATCTCTGTGGTTTGAAAAATTACGTTTAGCACCCCTGAGATTTACTTTTATCTATCAAATAAGTCCCTTCGTTAGTCAAAATTCACCGAATTTGCTGATATTAATAAAAAAAAATTGTATTTACTCTCAATTGACTTTTACTAACTTATTGCATATTAAATAAATTTTTTTACGATAAAATTATTATCATACTTCTTCGCTCATTAATGCATTTGATGAGGTATATCTTCACCGTTATTTGATTTGCAATAAGTCAGTAATAAGTATATCAAGGTAAATATAAACTTTCATTCAATTTTTTTGTTAATATCAACAAATTCGATTAATTTTAACTAATAGATGGACTTTTTGTTAGATGGAACAAACTTCAATGGTGCTATATGTCATTTTTCAAACTACATAGGGTTATATGTAATTACACAAAAACTCAAGGAGTGAGAGTATAATTATCCCTTATAATTATAACAAACCTCGTAAAAGCCTGCTATAAATTCCCCTAACAAAAGTACAAATTTCTTGATCATCTTTAATGAAACGATGAAAATACAAAATTATATCTTAGACTAGTATTTTACATTTTGCTACATATGTATTCCGATTTTTTTTTCCAAAAAAAAAAATAAAGAAAAAGTACTATCATTCTATAAAACGTAATAGAATTTTGTAGGAAAAAAGTACGAGTTTTTTTTACTTTATTTGTTCAGTACTATCATTGGCACACTCGGTACCAATGGTATGGTAATGTGTTGAGCTTGAAAAATATATTTTTAATGATTTAATTTTTCGTTCGTTGATTTTTATATATTATCTTAGAGGAGTTAAAAAGAAATAGAATTTTCAATGATAAATGTGATTTCTTTTAATTCATATGTTCGGTATTATCCTCGATACACCCATATGCTAAGGCCATGTTGATGCGCAGAACTCGAAAATTAATTGAATTTATAATACAAAATATTGAGTTATTTTAATTTTATTGTTCAACACTACCTTTGGTACATACATCTCATGTTAGGCCATGTTGATGCGCATACTTTGAAAACTATATTTTCAATGCACTGTTTTCCGATCATAGTCTTTATTAATTTATGAAAAATAGAGAGCGTTTATTTAATTTGCCTAATTTTAAGGGACGTGAATATTATTTACTTTAATATTTTTGGGCGAACTGCTAATTTTTACATATTTAAATAATTAAGCAATAAAGAGGTAATATGAAAGCAATTTCCACACTTAACTATGGAGTTATAATTGCAAACATCTCGCCCTTCCTATCTGCGTCCCATGATCGAAATTAAGAGACTTTGGCGGTAATAACGGCGGCACTCCCCAAGACTCGAAATCAAGAAACGTTGGGGGTAACATCGGCGGTCGATCATCTCTGTCGTCATTGAGTAGAGGAAAGAAAGTAAAGAAAACAGTATGGGAGTTCATGGGCTTTGGGAACTCCTCGCCCCCGTTGGCCGCCGAGTCTCTGTTGAAACCCTTGCTGGGAAAAAACTCGCAATTGGTATCGCAAAACCCATGTCCTGACGCGCGCTGTCGTTCTATTTTTTCTAACTCTTTAACTCCTTTGATTTTTCTTTCTAGATGCGAGCATATGGATGATACAGTTTATGAAGGCAATGCGAGATGAGAAGGGAGAGATGGTTCGGAATGCTCACATATTGGGATTCTTCCGTCGAATTTGCAAGCTTCTCTACCTCAGGACTAAGCCTGTGTTCGTATTTGACGGCGGCACGCCTGCGCTTAAGCGGCGAACAGTCATTGCTCGCCGCCGCCAGCGCGAGAATGCCCAGGCTAAGATTAGAAAGACTGCGGAGAAATTACTTCTCAATCACGTGAGTTGTTTGTTAGTTTATTGAGAATGAATTCAATTTGAAAATTCTCGATGGTGGATGATGAATCTTGAAACTAGTAATGAAGTGGAAGTCCTTGAAGTTATTGCTATTATACCATGTCATTGGCTATTTTTTGAAATCATCTTTTATTTATTGTTTATAGCTTAAGGCGATGAGGTTGAAAGAATTGGCAGCGGATCTTGAGAAGCAGAGGCAAGAGAATGATACTAAAGGGAAAAGACCCATCATACAGGAACCAAATATTCTACAGAACACGGAGAAAGGAAATGATGCTGAGGCCGTTAATTACAATCAGGAAGAAGTGGATGAGATGTGAGTTTTATGCTGGATTTTTTGTTGCTTATTTTTTTAAAGTTAATATAAAATACATTCTGACTTTTGTCAACTAGTTGATTAAGGTTGGCAGCTTCTATTGCTGTAGAGGAGAATGAGGGTTTTAGTTTTGATGCATCGACATCAGGTGCTGGTGATCCAGATAACAAAGTATTTGATGGAGAAGAGGATGAGGATGATGATGAAGATGAAGAAATGATACTAGTAACGTTTTGCTTCATGATTGAACTAGAAGCCTAATGACCTTGCAATTAGTGTGGACTTCACATTCCTCTGTTATTGCGTTTCATTTTCTGTTAAATTGTTCCAATTTATTTTCTTACAGCCAGAGATGCATGGAAAAGTCGATCCTGCTGTCTTGGCAGCTCTTCCTCCATCCATGCAACTTGACCTCCTTGTTCAGGTCGCATTTGCTTTTCTTTTCTTAAGTTATTATCATTTTGCTAAAATTGAATCTTGTCTAATGTTACCTGTGAATCTCCTGTTTACAGATGAGAGAGAGACTGATGGCTGAGAACAGGCAGAAGTATCAAAAAGTGAAAAAGGTATAAAGAGTACGTGATAGGAAAGCTCATGACAAGGTTTAGGTCCCATCATTTTCGCAGAATTCCTGTGAATGTCCCTATGTTTATTTTGCTTACACATCCTAAAATATTTGGAGAGATTTCCATTGTGCTTCTGCTTGAACAAAAATTTAATTTTCTCGATGCTATCATTCTATTTACATTGCTGGTAATTCTTAATAAATTGTATTGTGTACTAAAACATTTATGACCTGGTGGGGCATTGATGATTTTTCGCCATTCCTTCTCTGATTGTAATTTATTATTGGCTGATATAGGCTCCAGCAAGGTTTTCAGAACTACAAATACAGGCTTATCTCAAAACAGTGGCTTTCCGCCGTGAGATAGATGGGGTACAGAAGTCTGCTGCAGGGAGGGGAATAGGTGGCGTGCAGACTTCACGAATTGCATCTGAATCTAAAAGAGAATTTATTTTCTCCTCATCATTTACTGGGGACAAACAGTTGAGTAATATATCTATCTATATATATTGATAGTCCTAATGGTTGTGGTTATTCTTTCTTGAAAAGCCATCCTGCTTGAATTGTATGATTGAGATTTCTTCTTGACTTGATCAGAGCCCTTACATCTGTTGGACAAGAGGTCGTAGGAGCTGATCAAAGTCAGCCTGAGCCAGTTAATTGCTCTACCGATGCTGTCAATGAAATTCTGTCGACCAGTGGTGCAGTTGGACCAACAGTGGTTGAAACTGAAAAGGCGTTTCATGATGATGTGGAGACATATCTGGATGAGAGAGGTCGTGTTCGGGTCAGTAGGGTAAGAGCGCTGGGTATTCGTATGACTCGAGACCTGCAGAGGAATTTAGATTTGATGAAGGAGATTGATCAGGAGAAAGCAGATACAGATCAAGAGAAAAATAAGGAATCCACCACTGCAGAACTGGTTGATGACCTAGAAAGGTCATCTGACAGGATCCAGCATCGAGAAGTTTCTGATAAGATTAATAACAGAATGAATGATGAAATTGACAAAACAGATGAGCCTGCAGTGGTAAATGGAACTTCTATCGAGATTTCCTTTGAAGATACATTGGATAACGAATGTGACAATGATGATGATAAGTTGTTTGCTAGTCTGGTGGCCGGAAACCCCGTAATGGACTTCGCTGTTGATAATTCTGCCTCAGTGAAACAAACTTCAGACCACTCTGCTTCAGATTTTGAGTGGGAGGAAGGTGTCATTGAAGAGAAAAGGTCGGCGTATCTGTTCGAAGGAGGCATGAGAGGTGAGGGAGAAGTAGAGTGGGAGGAAGAAGTTCAGGACATTCAATTGAAGTCCTCATCTTGTCCAGACGAAAGCCAGAAAACTGTTAGAAAGGGTGCTCTGCAGGAAGAATCTGATATTCAGGAGGCAATTAGAAGAAGTCTTGAGGATACAAGGGGTTGCAGATCCATGAATAACTTTCATGAAAATAGCATATGCGAAAGAGGTAGAGAAGTGGTTACCAAAGAGCACATGACACATGCATGTCAGGTGCAGTCTGTTTATGAAGGGAAAGAAGGCCCTGAGGTTGATGCCTCAATGATCAATGTAAGGCAACCATTTGGCTCATCGAATATCCTTGAGAACAACTGTTCAGAAGCTAAATCTGCTGCGTTCATGGATTTGAAACATGAAAAAAGCAGCTTAGACCTGAAGCTTTCGAGTGAAGATGCTGGCATAAGCGGAAATTTGACTGGAGAAAAACTTGTGACTCCAGATACTATTCCTGAAGAAGAGGAGTTGTGTGTGACTGAGAAGCAGCCAATAGACACTTGTAGTGAAGATGGCAATAGCCATGCAGCAAACAAACTAGAGGATACTTGTAGCGGGCTGGCTGCTCATAATGTTAGTGGCTCTGCGTTTAGTTCTGTTATTCATGAACTGAATGACAGAGCCCTTGACTCAGGTTCTGCTGATGCTCAACACATGTTTCAGGCAGCATCAGACGACCATGCTTGTGACACTGCAAAAATTGGAAAAATTTCAACTGATGATTCAATAACTGATTTAGATGGTGTGAAAGATTTGGGCAAGGAGAAAATTTATGGTAACTTTTCAATGGAAAAGGAGGAAACTACGAGAAATTCTTCATTTATGGATGATGACAAGGAGCAGGAGATCATGGAGGCTCATCTGGAGGAAGAAATGCTGTTTCTAGGTATAGAACGTGAAGAGCTAGGAAGTGAGCAACGGAAACTGGAGAGAAATGCAGAATCAGTAAGCAATGAAATGTTTGCTGAATGCCAGGTACGTTTTGTTAGTCGGGTTTCTTATAAAGTCTTTCAACATAAACCATGATGAACTTTTGAAGAAAATTCGAAGTTTTGCAGTTTGAGATGAATGTCTCTTACATAGGTTGAAGTTGAATCTATATTTGGGACCTGATTACAGGCAAACATTTCATGGTTAGCCATGAACAGATTTGGGTGACTTCATTTAGGAAATCACCAAGTCTGAGAGCCCCTTTCAGATTTGAAAACTGTGTGACTTCGTTCGCATTCAGTCAATTTGTTCCATGCTAAAAAAATTATTTGTTGCTTTTTGCTTGTTGTTCTGGTTTCCTAATAACATGTATTTTATGCCTTGTGTAATATACATTTTTTCTGAGCTGAAAATGGTGCAGAATTTGATCCACAAGCATTAGGTCATGCAGTCATCACTTGTGCAGTCATATTCTCAGTTTGTCTTGACTCTTGAGGTCCAATTTGAACCTTTGTGATTCAAACTTCCCTTGGCACATTGTTGCCCACAAGAGAAGAAAAAATAATTCACTGACAATTTAGAGAAGAACTGAATTCTATAATTAAATATGTGAAAAGAAAAGGATTTCTTGTGGGGGCAGCTACGAGATGAATTCTGCTATATCTGTGGATGGTCAGAGAGTAGGAACAGATGTGGCCAAAAGAAGTTACGGTGGTGGATCCTAATTACAGCTGATGGTGTGTAAAGTTGCTTATGATCATGGTTGATTCAGCACATTGAGATCGTGGTTTTTATAATGCCTGAAATCTCCACTTTTCCTCTACCTTACTTGCCTGGATATTTTTCTGAGTTGACGTACTTTCTTCTTACTTCTTAGTACTGCACTTTCTTCTTGTCCATGTTCTCTTATTTGATTCACAAATCCACTTATCTGTGATTTAGGAGTTGCTTCAAATGTTTGGCATACCATATATTATTGCACCAATGGAAGCTGAAGCTCAATGTGCTTTCATGGAGCAATCAAATCTTGTTGATGGTGTGGTCACAGATGACTCTGATGCATTCTTGTTTGGAGCACGAAGTGTGTACAAAAATATCTTTGATGATCGCAAATATGTGGAAACATACTTAATGAAGGTGATCCTGTACCTTAGCTACTATTACTAACTATTGATTTAAAAATAATGTATGGTTACTTACCATTAATCAGTTAGGATTTCCTTCTCCATACTGATTTTGTCCAATTTTTTGTGTAGCATGTTCAAGTTAACATTAGAAGTATGCATTGACTTGGACCACACTGACCATTATATGCAGTAATATCTGTTTGTCTTTGCTTTACTATTGGTTTTGATGTTTAGATGGTTTTCTAGGACATCGAAAATGAGCTTGGGTTAGATCGAGAAAAATTAATCCATATGGCACTGCTTCTTGGGAGTGATTATACCGAAGGCATAAGGTAATGACTATCATCTAAATCAGAAGCATTCTCTTGTGCAGATTTACATCTTTGTTAATATTTCGAATGGGTTAGCTATACAGACATTTCATCAGTGTTCGCCACAACATTTTTATTTAGCTAGTAGTTTGCCTTAAGTGGAGTGTATTATGTATATTGGTGTGTGCTAATTTCATAGAACTGTTACAGTGGCATTGGAATTGTCAATGCAATTGAGGTTGTAAATGCATTTCCTAAGAAAGATGGTCTTCGTGAATTCCGAGAATGGATTGAATCGCCAGATC
Organism: Sesamum indicum; assembly: GCF_000512975.1. Lineage (NCBI taxonomy): Eukaryota > Viridiplantae > Streptophyta > Magnoliopsida > Lamiales > Pedaliaceae > Sesamum > Sesamum indicum. Next base: position 486,799 of record NC_026159.1, read on the forward strand.
CCACTATTCTTGGAAAATTAGATGTGGAAGCAGGGGGTAACTCAAGAAGGAAAGGATCAAAAGGTAGTGAGAGTATGATGGGTGGCTCAAGTAGCAACACAGAAGGGAGGTCTTGTGATCAAAGTGAACCACAACCTGTGGATGAGGCCAAAAGGATAAAGCAGATTTTCATGGATAAGCATGTAATGTAACTTTCTCCTTGCATTTTACTATTAGATGTTATTAATGTGCTAATGAATCTCATTTTCCTTTGCAAATTGGCATAATTAATTTCATTTATCTTGTGCAGAGAAATGTGAGCAAAAACTGGCATATTCCTGCTACTTTTCCAAGTGATGCTGTGATTTTAGCATATGCTTCTCCACAGGTGGATAAATCAACAGATCCGTTTTCATGGGGAAAGCCGGATCTTTTTGTGCTTCGCAAGTGAGTCCACTATTATATTGTTGACATCTATATGCTTTTTAGGTTGATAGTAAGAGCTCAAATTTCTTAGAACATTGTAATGTAGATGAACAAATCTATATTGAGAAGAGAGTTATGAGTTGCCAATTGACCTTCTGAACTCTAGGACGCTGGAATGCAATTTTGAATTAGAGAGCAATTCATTACGCAAACACCTGAGAAATGAAACACCTGAGATGTTAGTTTCCCCATGGTTGGTTGATTGCCTTCATCAAAGTTAAGAGATCGATGTTCTCTAATATGGTGCAAGTTTGGGTGCTTCTTGAAATGAGAGAATAGCATTGAATCAGTAGAGCCTCAGTTAGAATTCATTAATTAGTTAGAATTGCATGCTGGCCTTTAAATCCAAAATTTTTCCCAGGTTGCCCTTTTCTTTTTGGCACTAGAAAGCTTGGTTTTCAGAGAGAATGGTAGATCTGATAAGGAGTTTGCTTGCAGGTTGTGCTGGGAGAAGTTTGGGTGGGGCATGTCAAAATCAGATGAATTGCTGTTGCCAGTTCTAAAGGAGTACAACAAGCATGAGGTTGATGAACTCCCCTTTAACTTGCACTCTTACCAGTTTGTATTTTGTATGCTTTTTCTATATTAAATATTTATAATAGTTGGGGAAGAAGAGAGCTGATTTGACATCCTTTTTTGTTTCTTGGTTTGGTTTATGTAGACGCAATTGAGATTGGAAGCATTCTACACATTCAATGAGAGATTTGCCAAGATCCGAAGTAAGAGAATAAAGAAGGCTGTCAAAGGAATAACAGGGGAGAAATCTTCTGACTTGATGGATGACACTACACCACAATCTGGGAGTGGAAAGAAACGAAAAGTGAGGCCTAGTGAGAATGAAGCCAACCAATCAGGAGGAGGTTCAGAAGGATTGGATGGTTGCGGTACTAGTGATAACACCATAAAAAAAACAACTGTGAGGCGGTTAAAAGGAGGACAGACAAAAGAAAAGACTTCGCGGAGGAACTTAGAACTATCAACTAATGTAGATAACCATCTTCTCACCAGGAAAGAATCGCATATAAGAGGACATCTTAGTGGAAAAGGGAGGAGGAAACAAAGGAATTCTTCTGGTGAAGATACTGAAACTGGCAGTGATGATGGCACCTATAGTGGAAGTGACAAGGAAAAGCAACTTGACATATCGAAAGAATCTTTCCAAGTACGACGGGTAAGTATGGTTGCTATCACAAGTGCCTGACATTTAATTTGAATTTGTTTTTCTGGTGTACGTTGTAGAGGTGGATGTTAAGCATATAGAAACTTGATTATGCTATTGGTATCTGACGGAAGCCATTTGGGAGTTTTTCTCTGAATCAGCAACTTGACCAAAAAAATTAAACTTTATGTTTATTTGTTATTATATAAGAAAGATTAAGTCTAGTATTACTAAAATTTATTAGGCATGTAAAGAATGGTGTGTAATTTATTTAACTTTTAAATATATTACAAATAAGTAACCAAATTAAAATATATCTTATTTTGGAACAAATAATGTTTTTGTAAATAAATTAAAAGTAGAATATTCTTATGAAGTCATCAAACTTTTATCTAAATCAATTCAATAGCATATCATATTAAAACAATATTGTGTGGGGGCGCCAAAAATGACATTTTTACAATGTGTCATTAAAAATGTCTAATGACATCATGTGTGGTGCTAGAATGTTGTTTTTATGTTGATCATTGGTTTTGTGTCAAAAAGCAAAAATGTCGTTTTGCGGAAAACCGGTGTGGAGGGGAGGTTTTTTACTCCAAAAAACCCAAAAAAGAAGAAAAGAAAAAAGGGAAGACCATAAGGCCTCAGGTGGAGTGGATGTGAAATGGCGATAGTCCAGGGGAGGTCAATGCAATTATCGCACTTTTACCTTCTCATTTTAAGAGTGTGAGCTTGTGTTATCAGTTCTTTGCATTATTATTTAGATCTTCATCTGTTCTCTTATGTGTTCATATTTTTCTTATGCACTTGCAGTCCGGGCGAATTAGAAAGACTGTGAATTATACTGTTGCTGATGTATTTGACAACTGTGAAGAGGAGAGTCCTAATTGCCTCGAAGAAGGTGCTGTGACTAAGGAGTCGTTAATGGATCAAGTAGTTGGTAGTGTTGATAAGAGCAATGTAAATGAACACAAAGAAGGTAATGATGTTGGGATGGGAAGTAGACTTTGTGTGGATGAAACTGAACAAGCATCCAGGATGGATGAGATGAGGACCAGTCAGTTTAGTGATAGTCAAATTGATGATCCTGTCAACCAGAGCCATTTATCGAAAGATTATCTGCAGTTTGGGGGTGGATTCTGCATGGAGGAGGATGAAGAGGTGGAGCTTAATGGGCACGCATCATGTCCTCCAAAAGAAGTGATCCCTGAGAAACCAGATGTTCTTGATAGTGTTGATTCAGCAGTGGAAGAAAATCATGAAAGTGATCGGTCGATTATAACTCCAATACCATCGTATGGGAAGACAGAGTCGTCTGATACTGAGGTAATTATGGCCGATAAAAGGCCAAGTGATGATATTTCATCAGATGGTACCAAGAATGATCCTGGGAGTTCCTTACCAAAATCTCTTCGAGCAATGCCTAATCTGAGAAGGAAGAAGAGAAAAACTTGAGATCGGAAAGGAATAATTTATTGTCCCGCGCTTGAAAGTGTGCCTAATGAACTGTTTGGATTTGTTGAAGAAAGTGGGGTATTGCAAGAAAATTAAATTGTGGAGTAAAAGTGGGACAAAAGTATGTTGAGAAAGATAATATAGTGAGTTATTTTACTAGAATTGCTTATCTGTTTATGTTTCCTCTTGTTTGATGGGATGGGTGGAGTGGTGCAAGGTGAAATGTGCACTATTTTTGGGATGGTTGTGAATGAAGGGAATCGATTTGGTGGTTTCAAGTTGTAATTGGAATGAAATAAGTTCAGATGTATCCAAGTGTTACTATCTTTTATTTACTTATGGATTTCATTTAAGTCTCAGATTTTATTTTCCCCTTATGTAAAACATGATTAATTGTCAAATTTTTGTTTTGGAGGATGGCATGGTGCGATAATGGACTCTATGCCAAAAAAGATATTTATTAAATAAAGGCGTGAGATAACCTAAGCCACTGGTTGACTTTGGACCACCTACTTCCTCAATAAAATATCCTACTCAAATTATGGATCCAAAGGAACAAAATGGCTCTACTGGCATCAAAGAAAATCGTAATTGTGTGTGTGGTATGGCGGGGGAAGTGGTTCCGTTGGTGGCGATGCTGACGGTGGAGTTGACCAACGTAGGGATGAACATCCTCTACAAAGCCGCTGTTTCGAAGGGTTTAAACTACCATGTTTACATGGTTTATTCTTACGGGATTCCTGCCCTCATTCTCCTCCCTCTTGCCTTCTTTATCCACAGGAGTACACGTCTTCCACCCTTTACTCTGCTCCTGCTTCCCAAATTTTTCATCCTCGGCTTTCTTGGGTACGTACGCCAGTATCCTTGTTGCTTCTCTACTTTTCAATCTGAAACCAAAAATAATGTTGTTGGCGGTGTACGGAACAGGTTTACAGGACAGTTGTTGGGGTATGCAGGCATCGCATACAGCAACCCAACACTCGGTTCAGCCATAAGTAATCTTACTCCTGCTTGTACCTTTTCTCTTGCCGTTGTTTGCAGGTGCCTCGCTTCATTCTTTTCTTATAGAAATTGTCTATATGAGCCACAAGTCGAGCGTATGATTGAATTGAATTATTATAGTTAGTGTGATTAATAGTCCACTGATGACCTGTGGAACCCTTGTCATTTCTACTATTACTATGATCCGTCTGTGGAATAATTTGTGTAACACAAATATCACACGCCACATTCTGGTTTACAATGTCAAAATTGTGTTATTTCATCTTATTATTAGTCTTTTTGACGTTGGTGTCTAGTCTTCTAAACACAAAATGCATTCAGGCTGGAAAAGCTGAAGCTGAGAAGTTTAAGCAGCCAGGCCAAAGTCATTGGAGCTTTGGTATCAATAGTAGGTGCATTAGTCGTGGTGCTCTATGATGGCCCGTTGCTAATAAACGGGCGCACTGGGAAATTAACATTACCTACAATGTTTGGTGCTCGATCCAATTGGATCTTCGGTGGTGCCTTACTTGCCGTTAGCTACATTGTAGCCTCCATTTGGTTAATTTTCCAGGTAACATATATAGAGCAAACAACTGTTGAATTTTCATCCTTACAATGTCTTTGATATTGCTAGTCGAAATTCACCAAAGTTTAAGGATTTGAAATTTAAAAATTACTGTTGCAGGGCATAGTTATCAAGGAGTATCCAGCAGAGTTTATTGTAGTCTTTTTCTACAATTTCTTTGCTTTTGTTGTGGCGGTACCAGTCTGTGTTGCTACAGGACCACCTCTGAGTTCATGGGCAGTGCCGGCTGATGTTCGATTGGTATCCATCCTATATGCGGTAAGGGACATTCTATTAAATTCAATGTTTTACGATCTAAACTATATATACTCTGTTCCTAACATGAATCAGTTTCCCATAGGGAGTAATGGGATCAGGATTTGCTATCATGATTCACACGTGGGGGTTACATAGGAAAGGGCCTGTTTATGTAGCAATGTTCCGGCCATTGTCTATAGCCATTACAGCTATTATGGGTGTCATTTTCCTCGGCGACGATCTTTATCTCGGGAGGTAAAACAACGGCGTATTCCAGAGTTTTTTCCTTTTCGTTTTGAATTTTTAGCCTTTCCCATTACCCGTATATGGCCAATATAAATAAATTATTTGTTATTTTACAGCGTCATTGGATCCGTAGTCATTGCAATGGGGTTTTACACACTGATGTGGGGGAAAACGAAAGAAGAGATTGTTGAGACATCAAATGATGATGATATCTTGGAGCCATATTCTACCGGCGATGCGATCGTACCGCTGCTGAAAGAACGTAGCATCTCAACCAAAGCAAATGCAGGATCATAGCACCAAATCTGGTCCGTGGAATTTACAGAAGAAGATTTGTATAGGTTCATGAGCTTCCATATGGCCCAGACTTGTCTTAAATTTCTTAAATAAAAGTTAGCCCAAGTACTAGATGGGCTTGTCAGAAAATCATCAAGATTCTTTTTTCTATACCATTGGGTTGACAAATTTTGGTTATCATTTTGAACAATATTTGTAACATTAAAATTTTTTATATAAAATATCAAAATTAAAACTTTTAATTTTCTTAATATGAAGTTATGTAAAATATTCTTTTTTTTTTCAGATTCCTATTAATGATTTGAATGTAATTAATTAATTGAATATAGAATAGTTATAGCATGAAATAGAGTGGATCAAGAATAGATCTAAATTTGCAGAAAACCTGCAGCTAGCTAGCTAGTTACATCATGTAATTTTCTATATTTTAAAGTTTTTTTTTTGTTATCAACTAATAATGGCTTAAAATTGCATCAGAAGAAACCACGATTACGCCAATAAAATTAAAATTAATAAATAGGAGGTGAATGGGTAGTCACTCACTAGTCATCAATATATATATATATATAGGTATAGGTGTCCACTATTGGAATTCCAATATTTCAAATTGTGGCCTTAGGGGGAGACAAATGAACCTTTTCCATTCGCCCTCCCCACACTTTTTAACTTCTCCACACAATTCTTACCCTGTGTCTGTTTGGGTGTATTAATTTGTGTATTTGTTAGGACAGCATGTGAAGGAAGTCCTTTCTTTTTGTAGTCTTATATGAATCATCAATAATTAACAAGGTTTGAGGATGCCACGTCTGTCTTCATGTTATCACCTCCTTTGTTTCCGCTAATTACTGTCCCCTGCCCATCACGCTCTCCAACTCTATTTCACACTTAATTTCTACCACAAACATAATATATTTATCATGCAATATCAATCAAAAAAATAATATCCTTACTCGGTGGACACTCACTCTATACATGTTATTTTAATTTGAAACTAAAACCAAATAATAATTTATTATGTTAGATTGGTCCAAACCATGTAACTTACTATGTACATTTGTCTAGTGCTAGTAGTTTTCGCTCCTTTTTACGGTATTTAGTAACATATTGGTCATGTACATGTTACACTAAATTTTAATACTATTGTATAGTAAAGTAACTCAAATTATTTAATATTATATGATAATCATCTATATGTAGGATTTTGAAATGAGATTTGGGTACGTCCAAATTAATTAATTAGCTCCATCTTTGTCTTTCATCTTCTTCTGGTGATTAAAGTGAAAACACAATTATAACATAGATCTACTAAAGGAAAAGAGACGTGATCTACAACATATCATCTCTGATAATTAATATATTTTAACAATAATAACAAGTCCAGAGAGGGCATCTAATCTAAATAATTCAAGACGCTCAGTTACTTTTTTCAGAGCATTGAAGAAGATAATTAGATGCACGATCATGACCACGCCCATTAGCCCATTACTTAATCAAATTCATTCAAACACTTATCCTCGGATTAGGTACGTACTTAAGTATATACCAATTATGTGGTTACAATTGAATATTATTAGGCATGTGATACATTGTTTTTGTATGCATGTAATAAATAATTTTTTTATATATATATTATAAATAAAATTAATATAATTCATTAAAAATATACATGAGTTGTATATCATTCTCTCTATATATATACATGCAATAACATGAGTTCTAATTAACAACAAGATCAAAAAGCTCTCTCTCTATATATAATTATTCAAACCCGAAAAAGAAGAGGAAAGATGGCGGGAGGACAGTACTACTTCTACCGGGAGGTGCTTCCCTTCGTGGCGACGGTGATGGCGGAGTGCACCACCGTGGGGGTGGCCATTTTCTATAAGGCCGCCGTTGTAAAGGGTTTGAGCTACCATGTGTTTATGGCCTATTCTTATGCTATTTCCGCTCTTGTTACCCTCCCACTTGCCTACTTTTCCCACAGGTCTGCACTCTTCAATATCATACATTCAGTCTAATTATTCTCTTTGGGGGACAAAAAACAGATTCTTTCATTGTGGTTTTTGCAGAAAAACAGCGCTTCCACCGCTTACTCTTGGTGTCTTTGGCAGAATTTTCCTTCTAGGTGTTATCGGGTAATAAATATACGCTGGGTTTTGAGATTAAGTTAGATCGAGTTTGTGGGATATGTATATATATTGCATGATGCAGGTTCGTGTCGCAGTCTTGTGGATATAAAGGGATTGAGCTCAGCAATCCAACCATGTCTTCTGCAATGAGCAATCTCAACCCTGCTACTACCTTTTTCCTTGCCATTCTCTTCAGGTACTTATTCTATTAATTCTTAGCCAAAATTACATTTTTTGTCCAGTAACTATAGATCATTAGTATTTTTGGTCCTGTAACTTAACGCATATGCTTTTCATGTTTTCATGTATCAATGTTAGGATGGAGAAGCTAAAATTGACAAGTGTAAGCAGCCAGGCTAAAATCGTAGGAACATTGGTGTCAATAACAGGTGCATTAGTGGTGGTGCTCTACCAGGGCCCTATGGTGATAACCACACACCGTCACCGTTCGCCGTTATCTGAATTTCTGTCGTCGATCGTGCTTCGTGCAATGTCTGAGCAGGCAAATTGGATAGTCGGCGGAGGCCTCCTTGCAGCTGCCAATATTCTGCTCTCAATTTGGGATATTCTCCAGGTAAAAATTAACATGGAAAGACATTCTCAATGCTACCTAGTCCATGTAACAGGATTCGAATCGTGTTCCCTTTGCAGGCTAAGTTTGTGAAGGACTACCCTGCAGAATTTATATGGGTGTTTTGGTACAATCTGTCCTCTTTCATTGTATCTCTGCCCGTGGGGATTATGTCTGAGCCGAAATTGAGTGCGTGGATAGTGCCTGTTGATGTAAAATTATCAGCAATTGTGTACTCAGTGAGTCCTGTTATAGATTGGAAAACGTGTTTCAATTAGTTTTACGTATGTTTGTGTTTGATTCTTGTTTCCTAATTATAGTATGATTGTTTTGGTTAAAATCAGGGAATCATGGGAACGGCATTTAGCACCATTGTTCATATATGGGGGTTACACGTGAAAGGGCCAGTTTACGTAGCAATGTTCAAGCCGTTGTCAATTGCTATTGCAGCCATTTTGGGTGTCGTTTCCCTTGGTGATAATCTCTATCTTGGGAGGTAAAATCTAACTTCTCTCCATTAACTCAAGTCTTTTTTTGTTTTACTTTATTTCACAGTACAAATGAATTGAGTGAGTTTGCTGATATACAGTGTGGTGGGATCCTCGATCATATCCGTCGGTTTCTACACGGTGATGTGGGGGAAAATCAAAGAAGAGATATCCGATACTCCGGAATATTATAGTGGAGAAGCATCGAATTCTAACGGGGAAGCCCCTCTCCTAAAACACTATGTCGTTTGAGTCCACGAAAATGCAGCTGTATAGAGTGGCATGCACATTGTAAATTATGTAGTAGATATCATATGCAGAACTGGATCGGGAAGTCGATGAAATAGGATTAGATCACAGGTGTTCCCAGTAAGCGCGCTGCTATTCTTAGGTCTACGATGTTTGAATTTGTTGGCAAACAAAACAAATTCATAGCAAGAGTAGGTATGTTTGGATCAATCAACTGGATGGAGTTTGGGAGAAAGTATGAAGAAAATGTTTTCGTAACCATTTGGATTTCTGATGGGGTTGATTTGATTATGTTACACTTTTGTTGTATGCTAGGTGAAACTTTCAGTACCAGAGCAGGGCGGGCGAACAATAGTGCAAGTAGATTATGTAATAAAAAGTATATTGAATAGGTTACACACAGACAATGATAACTTTGAATCAAGGAACGCCGGGGACAGGACTGAGCATCGTAGTTCAAACATGGGGTTTACACGTTAAGGCCTGTTTATGTTGCGCTGTTCTTGCCTATGTCATTTGCCATTGCGGCAATCATGGGCGTTTTATCCTCGGCTTACTGTCTCTATCTTGGCGGTGATTAATCTGTCTAATTTCCTCCACATGTTTACTAGAACTAGATTCACTTGTCATGAATAACAACTAGCTAATTGGCACTGGCCGCCAGCAAGTAAGAATGACCCAATATTTTCTGATTCAATTCGCAGTATCATCGAATCCATAATTATATCAAATTCCAAGCTCAGATCATTGCGGAATTCAAACCACACCCCTCATAAAAAAGATGGTTCAGAATTCAGATGCATAAGATAAGAAGAATAGTTTAATTTGTGTTTTGCCAAAAGTTACACACAGAACAACCTTAATTGATACCTTACTCAGCTACTACTTGTAAGTAGTAAGAAAACAAAAAAAGAAAAAGAAAAAGTGTTTTCTTGCACTGTTTGGTATTGCAAACCGGTTTAGTACTTAAGTGCATTAGATTATCATGTCAGTTTCTGCAACATAATAGTTATTGTTGTTTTGTTATTACAAGTGGGTGAGCGTCAATGTCGAATCATTAAGAATGTGATAATTAGGTGTAGTCATTATTTTTGGAAGTGATTGGTTCTGTATGGCATAAATGGAGTGTATTAGTGACAAGAGTGGGCGAAGCATATAAAGAGAGCAGTAAGTCCATCAGCTGATATATACAATTCACAAATACCATATTAGATTTGTCTTTATTGAGGAGTGACCAATAATGGACTAACCGAAACACCCAACAAGATACAACAATCCTACACGGAAACCCGTATCATGTTTCTTAATAAGGATTAATTATATTTACTCCTGTATATTTATATAAATTATTTATATTTTTTTTCGTATAATTATAAAAATCAATTCTGTAAAAAAAATTAGTAGTAGTTTGGATCATATTGTTAATGATTTTAGAGGTATTGTGGATAATTTTTGTAAATAATATCGATATTTTTAATTAATGTATGTATAATTTAAAAAAAATAAAAATAATTTATATAAATAAATAATGTGTAAGAGTATAAGTGAAATTGTGGCTTTCAATAATGGTAAGAAGGAGAATTAGACGCAAGGAAAAGTAGGAGGGTACTAGACAGGGAGATGAGCTATGCTATAATAAAGAGTAGTGCTTGGGCTTGATGTTGTGTTCCGGCACGTGGGGTCACACTATGATACCCATAATTATTGGGGGTTTCGTCCCAGCAAAATTCGATATTCTCTATGTAAATTTGTACCATGCAACTGTCAGAGATACTTGGTTATGAGGCAGAGTTATGTTCTGAACTTTTGATCATATTTTCCTGGGATAATTATATTTACCTTCTTTTATTTATTGTTTTTTTATATAAATTACTGATTTTTTTAAAAATTATAAAAATCATTACTAATAATTTTTACAATCTCAAAATGTCCATATTGACTCGATCTATTTTCCAAGGATAATTTTTGAAGAGACAAAATTAATATAAAATGAGAATAAATGAAAGAGTATAAATGTAATTATCCCTGATTTTCAAATCTATTTTGCTGCTCCAAGAATTGTGATGGAGCTGTCTTAAATTCTATAGTGTGAGTAGACAGGTATCATCTTGTTGTCCAACGTAGGATACATCATCAGCTGTCGCAAAGGCCCACCCGTCAGCGTCAGCAACCACTAGGAATTTAATTAAAAGGAGTTTATACTAAATACAAATTCAACTAAATGTTAATTAGTGTGGCATCAAGTTAAGTTGAGTACAAATAAAATTAAATGGTGGTGTAGTTTTTCAACTCTGCTGTACTAAGTGGGCCCTACTGCTTCCACAATGACATACTCCACCCTCTATATTATGACATTCATTACTACTCCAATCTTGCGTGTGGCAGCAACACGAGAGTGAGAGTGAGGAGGCAAACAATGGGAAGAGGCGGAGGAGGAGGAGATGAGAGGAGGTACTGCTACAGACAAGTGTTCCCCTTCACCGCCATAGTGACCATGGAGTGCGCCAACGTCGGCCTCAACACTCTTTTCAAGCTCGCCACCCTCCACGGCATGAGCCGTCATGTCTTCCTCGTCTACGCCTACGCCATAGCCGCCCTTCTTCTACTCCCCGCCCCTTTCTTCTCCCGCCGGTACCTTCCCCCCCCAAGGAAAACAAAAAACTAAGAAATGCTAGCTCAAACTTTCATTCTTCACTTGTTATTTTGCTTATTCTGATGATTGATTCATTTCATCACGAGCGTTTGGTGAATTGAGTTGAATTTTGTGGCAGATCGCGGGTGCTTCCCTCGTTCAATTTCGTCATACTGCTCAAGATTTTTCTCCTGGCAGTGGTGGGGTGAGTGATCAGTGGTTCCCTGCAGCAATCAATTTTTTTTCCTTTCTCTGATCAAAAGTTGACTTTGCACCAAGCCTGAATTAAACTCTCTGAACAAGTGGATTAACGGTTGTTCTTGTTAGGTATACATCACAGATAATGGGGTATACAGGGATCAACTACGGTTCTCCGACGCTTGCTTCAGCCATGAGCAACCTGTCTCCCGCTTTCACTTTCCTCCTGGCAGTCATCTTCAGGTCCTTTCACTTTCACTCTCACTCTTCTTCTTTTGCTTTTCTTTTAACTTAGTTGCCATCCCGTTTTGTCCCTAGCACTTTCTCCTTTATTTTCCCTCAATAATGTTAAATGCGTTGCGTCGACTGATGCTCGATTTTACCACTTTATTTCTCAACCGCACATAGTGTACTTTATGTGATGAGGATCTTTTGTATTAATGTGGGACATTGTCGCTCAAATGGGACCTTGCCGGTCAAACCTGATTAGTAAATTACATCTGATGAGGGGACTAAGGGGGCTACTGTTGAAATTTGTTAGGACTTAGGATTGAGTTTGTGCAGGATGGAAAAGCTAGCATTATCAAGCAAAAGCAGCCGGGCTAAAGTCGTCGGCACCGTGGTCTCAATATCGGGAGCTTTTGTGGTAACATTTTACAAAGGTCCGAGCATTAGTTCATCTTCCTCCACTCCCGTCTCACTGCATCAAACAGTTCATTCATCGCAATCAAACTGGATGATCGGCAGTCTGTTTCTCGCTGTCGAATATGTTCTAGTGGCAGTATGGTATATTATTCAGGTGACAGAACAACTCCACCCCCAGTTACATAACACCCCAGTCTTAATTCTTGTTCTCTAAGACTATATACATGACATAATTCTATTCGAATTATAACTTGGATTTAGACGCATATTATGAAAGGATACCCAGCGGAATCGACTGTGGTCTTCTTCTACACTGCTTGTGTGAGCATTCTGGCTGCTGTTGTGGGATTTTTCGCAGAAGAAGACTCCAGTAAATGGAGAATCAGGCCTAGTGTTGCTCTGGCCTCTGTCTTATGCTCGGTAAGTAGTGAAATGTTTGTCCAGTGCTTTTCAGTTATAATCAATCTTCTACATGTGTTTTTCTGAGTATCAAGCAATATTTATCTATTGCGTAGGGAATTTTTGGGTGTTGCCTGAACAACATTGTTCACACATGGGCCTTGCACTTGAGGGGGCCTGTGTATGTGACTATGTTTAAGCCACTGTCAATCGCCATAGCCGCGGCCATGGGAGTTATTATCCTCGGTGATACTCTCTATCTCGGAGGGTACGTATATTAAACCTCTAGACAAATCCAGGACGTACTTTTCACTATTTGGTTAACACTTATGCATTTCTCATTTTTTTCCGGGGGAACAAAATTTATTGTGTGACAGCATAATTGGAGCAACAATAATAGCCATTGGCTTCTACACGGTGATGTGGGGCAAAACGAAAGAGGAGTTGGTTGAACTTGACATTGATACAGCCGACTTGGAGTCATCATCAGCCCAAAAGTTTCCTCCCTTGTTGCAAAGTTACAGAGCAGATGTGACTCAGAAGAGGTGATTAAATTCGCTGAATGAAACTGATAATTTACAGTATTAGAATATCTAGAAAATGACCAAGAACTCTATAATTGTTGTATATTATTCGTTACTCTTGTTTTTCCCTCTTGGGGTGGAAGGCTTACTCCACACTCCAGAGGTTGTAAATGAAAAATGAAGCTGGCATCCTTCAACAGAACTAGGGGACCAGCAGCACTCTGTAGAACTCTTAGAAGTTTGAAAATTGCCAATATTCAGAGAAGCATGTATATCATTATCTTATCACAACCTAATATTAGATACCAACCTTGATGAGATCTTGTATTTGGTTTGGGCTGTGAGGCAATGGATTTCACATGGTATATGGGAACTGAATCAACGTAGCCACCGTTAAACGTTACGTCTGACGTGGGAAATGTTGAATTCTTCAAATGCAGCTCAGTCCTCTTCCTCCATGCCTGCAACATCAGCGTCATCCTCTTCCACAGACTCAGCCACAGACTCTGTTTCTGTTTCCTTTACTTGAATAAAGCGTGTTTCTTCTCCTTACGTTTTTCTTATGTGTTTTGCACCTTTGTTAGCTAGCTTAGGTGGCAGGTGACGTGGCGTCTAGTTTGTTATTTCTGTTATTAGTTAGTTGTACAGTTTTTTCTCTTCACCGACCTCTGCTTATTGTATTTAAGGTTCTGCTGTATCACTTTTCTAAATCTATGAGAAAGAAGTTCTCTGATTCCATTCTCCGTGGCATGGATTTTATTTTCATTTTTTACAAAAATCAGATTATGAATCAAATAATGTGTGGATATCAGATTCGGCTCTGAACAACCATCTGATTTAAAATACCATAAGCCAAAAAAGAAAGGAAAATTTGGGATCCTATTGAACTTTGCGTGGGGAACTTAGCACTAAAGACCTATTTTTGGTCTTCTTTTTGCTACTAATTTTTAAATTCAGCAGCAATTCCAAATCATGATCCCATGAAGTAAAACCAAAAGGTGAGGTTTTTGAGTGACTTGTAAGTTGATTTCTTCATCAATTTTTGAATGTTTATCAACACAATTCACATGTTAATCCAGGCACAACAGACACCTTCTCCTTCTCTGTTTAGAGGACAAGCAATCATGGAAAATGAAAGACTAGGAAAAGCATTCTAGTATTCCCAAATTTCACTCCTCCTGGAATAATGCACATTCTGTTTCTTTCTTCCAAAACTTTTCACCCCTTCAAACTCATAACCCTGCCTCTGTTTTAATCTGTCTCTTAATCAACTCCAACAGAAGTTCGTTCCACACATCGATCGGGCCCGGTAGGCACCAATGTATACAATCACTATACCCCTTCATCCATCTGTTACCCCAATATACACCAGGGTGTCCATCCACCCTCATCGACATCATCTCTGTAACATCAAGAATTTCAAACTTTTTCCCACTTTTCTCCCCGGCGTTTCTCGCTGTTTCGACTTCCTCCATCTGAATTTTCCTGTAATCCCAATCAGGCCCGCCCTTCTGAACCTCATCCCTTCCAATGGGCACTGTCCTATTACACCCCCCTCCAGTGTTCCACGTCCCATTCTCGAAATGAGAAGGTGAATACGTCCTCAAGAAAGAGATAATCTTCCTGCAGTTCTTGCAGTCATTGATCGCCTTAAATGCAGCCCGAAATGCTTTCCTAATCGCCAAGCCTGGCCCGAGATCCGTCACATTTGGCCCCTGGCAGTAGACGCAGCCGATGAGGTTGCCACCCTCATATAAATAGTTCTGCCGGAAAAACCAGTGGGCGTCGGAGAAAATTGCGTAGTCGATGGAGGGCAGTTTTTCCGACCACTTGGAATCAACTTTATCAAGGTGCAAGTCGAAGCCGCCGGTGGCGGAGCCATTGATTACTCGCTCGGTAGAGGCAACGAGGAACTGCGACCACATGGCCATTAGCGTGAAATTATGTTTCGGGAATTCCCATGTCGTGAATCGGTCTTCTGCATCCTTCTCTACTGCTTTTGGAGTTTCCACCTGCAATGCAAGATTTTCCAGTTCTGAATTATGCTCACCTAGCCAATTAATGTGCATAAATTTTTAAGACTATTAAAAAGAAATTAAATATTTTACTATTTAAATTTTCTGTAAAAAAGTACATCCAAAACGTGAAAAGGAAGATGTTAGAAACGAAGAAAGTGATATGATGTTGAGAAGAGATAATGAAAATGTCACGGCAGATCAAATATATCCAGTCATTCCTTATCGTCAATCAATTGTAATAGAATGAGACACCAGTAGTCTGCTTGCATTTGTGTACATAAAACTGTATGGTTTGGCATAATTACCACAAATTTATCTCAACTTTGACTCTTACTCCCCTATTCAATCGTCATCTCAAACCATGGTTATCAATTGTACATTAATCACATGAAACTTGTTGTATAAATAGTTTAGATGATCTGATCGAACTCGATTAGAATTAGAATTTTCTCTCCTTTTTATACAATTACTCTTGTTTTGCTCCAAACCCACTGCACAAGCTTATATGAACTAATTAATAGGCCAAATCTTGGACTAAATTTTTTCCAGAACAGCACTGGCGTCAAATCAGAGGTCCCATATCTTGACATTAAAAAATACTCAAATTGGTATGTGAAGCAAATAAAGTTTGAGAGCATGATTTATAATAAATGAGCAAATTAAGTGACTGACATAGGGGAGAATATTAATAATTATGGGCAATGACAAAAGATACAGAGATTAAGACACCTTACCTACACATAATCATTCGTAAAAGTAGTCCTTCTTTAACACTTCTTGCCTCCTTTTCTGCTGTGCAATTTGCTGATTCACATTTAATATTATCCCTTTGGATTCCAAATTATGCTCTTTAAATCATTGTTTATTGTGAAACACATGGAAAGTAGCTACTGTTCCAATTTCCAGACTTCGTTTAGTAAAGAAAACGACAATGCCAATGTACGTTTGAAGTTTTCCAAGAGTTGACCACTTTCAGTTCTTCATCTCGATGCTGTATTGAATGCATCTTTAAGATTTATTAATTACAAGGAGTTGAGGATGTACTAACCGTTGACAGGAGACAGAGAAGCGATTCCATCTGATTCCGGGCGATGGAATCGCCTATGAAGGCCATTGTCTTGTCTTGAAGAGTAGTGAGGAAGGTGTCGGGGCTGAAACGCGGGAGTTGACATTCGTCTGGTTTCCATCTCCATTGAAGAAAGTCGGTGTCTTTTCGGCCGTGGAGGAAACAGTTTCGCAAGAATGGAATTGTTGTGCAGCTGTGGTTTGTGTATAAAGAACCTGTGGCGTCTCGAATCCATTGCCCCTTGAATAAATCGCAGTTTTCGCTATCTGTACAAGCAGAAAATGAAGAGTTGATGAGGAGGAATTGGTGTAAAACAAGAGAGTTGATGGCTTAGATATTGCAGTACCTGGTAATCTGGGTTGGATGGAGGTGGTTTGAGTGAATTGATGTATGTGTGTGTTAGGTGTGTATTTGGTGTTCGTGGGATGGTAAAGGAGGTGGGAACAGAAAAGGATAGTGAGAGTTAGAGTTGATAAGTAGAAGAAAAGAGAAGCTGTATTAGCAAGGGAGCGAAATCTGTCCTTCTTGATCAGTTCTCTGCATTTTGATGCT
>NC_026159.1:503825-562813 GCF_000512975.1 Sesamum indicum
TTTTGAGAGAGAGTTTAAGTAAAGAGCAGCATGTTGTTATACCATTGATATAGAGAAGTCAAGTGCTCAGCATGTCTTGAGGGCATAAGTAGAAGAAGCCATGTGGAAGTATTTCATTGGTTTATGAATATTAAAAACTGAGATCTTGTAAGTGTATTATACTTGTTATATAATTAATTTATAATTCATAAAAAATAATCAATTAACAAGTACATCACACCTAATTTGTGATTGATTGATTAAAAATATTTCCATGAATAAAATTTTAAAAACCTGATTTGTCATTAATTTTACTCTCTCTCTCTCTCTGTCTCTCCGTGCTTGTGAGGAGCAAAAAACAAGGTGAAATTTAATGGGCTGATGCCAGTTCATGGATTAGGTAATCTAACATGTTTACTTGTGTAAAATAATGTTGTTTGTACAAAATCAATGTTTCTGATTATGTGCATGTGCACCCACATTGAAAGAAGGTTCAAGAATGATGATGGGGTTGAGGCCACCACCCCCTAACTTGGATCCTACGCTCTCCTTTCATGGCTTCTCCAAAACAAAAATATCTACTCAATCTCAAGTGTATTAACTGCTATTATGCTAAATTAATCCATATCCGTTGACCTCAACTTTCATTCAAGTGTAGCATGATGTCACAATTGGTGGCCTATGAATTCAACAAATGTTAAAGGTTTAGGGTGAAAGAGCTTTCGCTCACGGGTTATAATTGTATCACATTTTTGTGCTTATATATTTTATTTCTGTTCATATTGATCTACATGGATCTCGTTATTAGTTGAGTTAGTGATGAAGATTCCAAACGGACTTATTTTGAAATTAATAAAAAAAATATCTTTTTAATTATTTTTTTCATTTTTCTCTAAATTTGATTAAATTTATGACGTGACGAACATGTGTAAAATTATGAGCATGTAAATTATTCATATAACACTCCTTGTCTCCTTAACTAAGACAATACCCCTTACTTGCTAACACTATTGTTCCAAAACTCATACTTAGATGTCACTAACACAATTATTAGGGAGAAGGGGTTTTAGATGTGATCAGGCTGAGATCGCGGGTCGCACCTTAGGTCGTCTTTCACCCCCAGCTCCTGATCCTTAATAACCTGACAACGGAAACAAACGTCACCTAGCTGGGGAGGGTCTCGGCGCAGATGCTCCAACGCTCAAGTCAGTGTTAAGAATTATCCTTAAAAAATATTTTCTCCTCAATCTTATGAAGTAATTCCCCCAAAAGACTAACCTCTTTACCTCTCTTTCCTCTTCTCTTTATACTGGTTATCTCCCTACGCTGACGTGTCTTCTGCACGATCTTTATGCCTGCTCCCATGACTACTCGTTCTGCCATCGTGGCCCGCTCTTTACGGTATTAATACTGCCCTTAACTGTCTATTAAGCTCAACAATATTAATACTAGGTCAAACCCTTTTCTATGCCTCATATTACTTCTGTCCCTCGTTCGAAGGGTATATCAGTCTTTTCCTGCCCCTCATCAAGATGATTGATGGTTTTCTTGAAAAATATGTATTTACTTTCTTGTATTTACATTTTGTGGGTCTTGACCAATTCAACATGTAAGCTAATAAAATAAATACATAAGTAATTAAGAATTTAAGATCCCCACTTACTCAGAATAGTTAAAATATTTTTCTAAGATTATGTGAAGAAAATGCTTTTTAATTCTTTCGTTCATCACAAAAATCCAATATTTACTTAAACAAATAAGCATTAAAAAGTTTATAATACTATCTTTTATGAAAAAGTAATATCAAGAGATTATGGGCCAAAGATGTATCTAATATTGGGCGAAAACAAAAATCGTTATTGTTGTCCCCATACAGTCTTTCGAAAGGCGCGGTACACGGAAAAGCGCTTTTAATGGAAACTGGATGCTAAAGAGGATTTGAAAGAACTGGCCGCAAAACCTTCAACATCCTTTCTGATCAAAAAAAGAATAACTCCAACATTTTTTTGCATGGACTCCACTGTAGACATCTTCGAATCCTCTTTAAATTTGGAAGAAACCCACTTCAAAGAAGGGTTTGATGAGGGCTATGGAGACGGGCTGATCTCAGGAAAACAGGAGGGCGAACAAGTGGGCCTGAAAACCGGGTTCGAAGTGGGCGAGGAATTGGGCTTCTACAGGGGCTGCGTCGATGTTTGGAACTCCGCAATTCGGGTCGACCCGAATTTTGTCTCCGCCAGAATCCAGAAATCAATCAAGCAGATGGATGACATGCTTCAGAAGTACCCGATGTCTGAGCCGGAGAACGAGTCTGTTTCCGATATAATGGATTCATTGAGGCTTAAGTTTAGGGCTATTTGTGCTAGTTTGAATGTCAAATTGGAGTATAGTGGCTACCCAAGGGCATCTGATGGTGGAAAGATCGAATTTTGATATGTTTAATTGGCGAGTCCGGGCACAAGGGTGGCGTCTGGTATGAGTCTGACTGGTTGGGATTGTTCTTGGGTGTAAACTGTTTGATTATTGTTCTAAGAGAGAATGTTATGTGTTATTATATGGTAGTTTATTTTTCGGGCTGGTGCCTGACTCAACTTTTTTGCTCACCGATTAAGAAAAAATATTCAGCCTACCTGTTCCTTTTTTGTTGATCACCATACTTTTGGATTGTTAAAATTGAGTTGTTGGATTTTTAACTCAGCTGCAATGTGATCAATTCTAAGCCATTAATATGCTTCTGAAGGCCAGTTTTGATCTATTATTGAACTAATTTTATCTTATTGATTTTGGAACTCCAGAGTAGTTTGATGAGAAGTGCCTTTGTGTAGATTTCATGCTAAAACCATCCTGCATTCTCTCGTACCCTGCCTTTGCTGTTTGCTTTCTTGCAAATTTCAACTCAAAATTTATACACAGCATATTTACATAGATAGGAAGCAGCCTTAGAGAACTACTTTCACTCCATAATCATCCTCATTTTAAATATCCGCAACCGACATCTGCCGTTATATCATCCAAAATGATAGCTAGTTTTGTATCTACTTCAGAATTGTATTACAGTCTCACAGTCCAAGTTATACATAGTACAACTGTACAAAATACGATGCCTTTTTCCTCATGATGTGGGAATAATGTGTTTAGCTTCTAGTTGCGACATAACCAAGATATATTAAGTATTTGGCAATGAGAACTGTTGCGGCAGGAGTTCCCGCGAAAGAATACAGTAATCACCTGAAGCACAAGACGATGGTTGCGACTAATACAAGTCGTAAACATCATGAATATGCATTCTATGTCCAGAATTTTTCTTGCTTTTCTAACAAAAATAATTTAGGAGTCTAAAATACCAGGATTAGATTTTTCTTTCTCCTGTTTATTGACTTTGGATTGGATAAGCTCTTTGATGTCGAAGTTTAAGCCTTTGATCGTTTTGTGTGTACCCCAGAAGTTGATTGTACTTATGATTGTTTATCCACATTTGTTTATGGTGTTGTTATGTATGGCCTTGATTTACTGCATGCTGAAGAGACATGTATGTAATAACTTTGGTAGTATTTGTTATGGTGAGATGAAATGACAAGGCCTTCTTATCCATATGGTTTGCTGTCCAAGGCTTCAAACAAAGTTATTCAACATTTATTTTTGTGCCGTACCATTTATTTTCATCATTTCTGCCTAAGAAAACGCCAGAGCTGTTCTGTTATTGCTTATCTCTTGTCCGAATATGTGAACAAAAATGAATATAAGATTTGTCCATCTAATGTGTAATTAGCAGTAAATGGCAATGAAAATCTTGAGTAGCAATTTGAGCATTCATTTTGAGTTTGGTAATGGGAATCTTGTTCAAGTGTGGGATCACCGCTATGGGTCGAGACTAAACAATGAGATGAATGATAAATGTAACAAAAGGAGAGTTGAGGAGTGCTGAAATGTTCCTTTGAAGTTAGCTGCTGTCGCCTGCCGGTTTGCGCTGCTTCCGGGACTCATCAAAAGATACTTAATTACGGTTTAAGCAACTTACATGTTCATTAGTCGGCAGTCAGCACTTGGAAATTAAACCAGTGTCATACGCACAAGGATTTCGTCGTCCAACTTGTTATCACTAGCGGATCACAAGCTTTTTATAAGAGTGTTTACAAATCACCTGCTAATACAGCCATCACATCAATAGAAAATTTGAATTCACAAGTCACTCACAACTATCTAACTAAAAGCGATTTGTTCTTAGCAACATAGCCAACAAGCGATGGGGAATTATGTGAAAATTGGTGTTTTGTCCGAGTTGATTTCTTAGGTAGAGTTATGTGATAACACTGTATGGTTAAAAATGCGGTGCCCCCCATGTCTGTCCCTATTATGTGCCGGCCTTCGTGCCAAACCGCAGGTACGCTCTCAGTCACTGTCGCACTGTGATCGTTTTAGTGTGCGCCTTACGATTTCAGTTACTTTCTCTCTCTCTCTCTATATATATATATTAGTTGTTGTATTGTATCGTTTTTATGGGCATCTTATTGAAAAATAATTTTGGATTCACAAAAAATCGGTGCGATGATATCATTAATCATCATTTGTGATTGTGGAGATTCTTGCTTTTTTATATTAGTATAGTTAGATAGTATAAATATATAAAGGAGAGTAAAAATTTGAGTTGGGTGGTTAAAAAATACATAAGGAATATTTTTCGTAATTTACGAAACTGATGTTGCGATGTAAATAACGGTTCTTTGTGAGTAAAAAGAAGATATTCTTTTTATTGGTATAGATATACTCTATTAATTATGAAAATAAAGAAAAAATAAAAAAGTGGGGGCATGTGGAGCATATGGTGTTGTTATGAGGCGCTGCCCGCAGTCCCACTAATCAACCGAGCAACGTGGCTATTAATGCACTCTGTGCCTGTGTCTGTCTCACTGCACCATATAATTATTATTAATTGTTCATGTGTTTATATGCCCACACACACCAGAAATAAGCTCGTATTAATTGTTATTAGATTATATTAAATTTTTGATATAAATTAATTGGTACAACCAATAACAGGGTAGCTCATCACATGGTGTTTTGAGATCACATGTGGCCGTCTCTCCGACCCCATCTTCTGTTGTGAAAGGAATAATAGGTAAGCTGGTGGGCGAGGCTCCTTGTTCCTGTGGTGCGTTGTTTGGTGGATGGGGTACATCACCATCTCCCTCATACATCCCAAGATTTTATTCAAACTAAATTTCACCCAATTAAATCAATCGTGTAATAAATAATAGGCTAAATTAATCTAACAACTCTTGAAGGTAAAATTATACAAATACCCTCTATCTTTTTTGAAAAATTACAGGAAACGGCGTCAGTGGAATATTTTTCAATAGGTGTTTGTGTCCAATCTTGAACTCTATAACTAAAATAGCCCATTTATGTTTTTTGTGCTAAAAAAAGTACATGTATTTTAAGAAAAATAGTGGTAATAAAAGTTGGTTGGAGCATCATTGACAGTGAATATTAATTGTATAGGTAGTGATAATGACAAGTTTGTCTGGTGTAAAAATGGAGAAAAAAGTATGGTATAATTATAGGGTTGGGTGATGCAATACAATGCAGTGAAGTTTGTACATACATGGAAGTGGAAGGAGTTGATGTATAATCAAGTAGGGGAAGGTGATACATAGTCAAGTCATTACTAATATACACATTATTTATTCCAATACAGCTTGAAAAATGAAGATAGTATACTATATATGTATATACCGAATCATCCAACACACCTTGTCTTAAAGTTAAGTATTTGAAAAGAAACCTTAATTAATTGCGTTTATATTACAGGGCAGAAAACTGATTTTGTTGACTTCTTAAGGTATTACTTGTTTTTTCTGAGGGTCAACTTTTGACAAATCTGGCCGGCTTATTATTTTCCCTTAACTATTTGTTTATAATTAAATTTGGGAATGAGTTGAGTGTGTTTGGTGATTAGCAGTAGTAGATCGAAATCTGAAATTTGCACCACGTGTACGTACCATGTATGTGGACTACTACTCAATCATGGGCGTGAAGGGTGCAAAAATTAAGGTGGTCAAATCTCAATTTTCATGAAATTACATCCTTGCATGTCCTCCTTATGTATGGACTTATCTGAAGAGTGGGGACTTACCCCCACCCCACCTGCAAACTATTACAAAAACATATAATATATAGATTTTCAGCAATATTGGGCCTCCAAATTAATTTCCTGAAAATTACAATTCATCTTGCTGGTTATATACATAAATGGCAAAGCCGATGAGATTTTGTCATTATTCTTTGTCTAATATAAATGGTTATATACATTTTAATTCATCCATGTACATTTACAGAATATTTTCACTGTCCAACAGCAAAAGGGACCATGAGAAGTATTGATGGGACGAAACAGGATGTCTCCCTTTTATTACCTAGGACATCCTGGTGCAGGAGGATATCATCAGTATTCACTTCAGTTTTCCCTTATTTCAACTCTGAGGAAACTCACACTTTAAATGCTTTGATTTGAAGTCATGATTGGTTGGATATTAATCAATGACGTGATTGCAGGTCAGATGATGTATGGATTCAAGCTTGCAGTTGAAGATTTTAACATATGCCCCAAATTGGTTTTGTGTTGACTCATAAAAATCAAATTGCAAGTTTTCCTTTAATGTAATTATGATAGGTGTTTTACACATTATTACAGCATTATGACATCCTTGATTATTAACGATTATGACTTTTAAACATGGGATTCCCTCATATTAAACCTCATTAATGACACTAATACTATAATCTAATGTTAAGCAATTAATATTAATATTTTAAATTAGCTTAATATTTCGTATAACTTTGATTAAGATTCAAATCTAAGATCCCATGTGTATTTAGAGTCACTGCTTATCAATTAAATTATTATTTTTTTTTTAAAACTAGCCGCATGCAACATCAAAATCAATAAAAAAAATTATTTTAGAGAAATTTATGTATTTTCGATCAAAATTGTTAAATTTTATTCCAATTCCAACGCTTTTTAACTGTAATATTGAATACATTAGCAATTAAAAAGAACTCAATTGGTTTATGATTGGGAAAGCAAATACAAAAATGTCTCTTTCCCCAGTGAAGGAAAAAAAAAAGAAAAAAGGTAGTAATATTACAGGGAGTAGGGAACAGGTCAGCAGACAAGACATGAAGGTTGTCCGTAGGGGGAATCGTATATCGGATTTGGGTGTAAATAGTTGTGATTAACTGCCTGTTAATCCTCACCGACACTCTTCAGTGGTGAATCCTGTGACCTTTTTCTAATACCAGCGAGGCAGCCAGCCACCCAGCAGCCAAGTATCCCATATGTATATATGGTTGGTAAAACTAAAAGGAGTGGGAAAGGAAGTAACAAAAACACACGCTTTTTTCACTTTGACTGCACATTAAAGATTGATTGATTAAACATGATGATGGGTTTGTATTATTTATACACGATTCTTCCTTGCCAATTCATTTTTAAATTGAAGCCCTGAACTTTCCATCTGCCTCACCACTGACACTGGAACCTGTAACAATTTGTATTCTTCCAGCTTCTTTATTACAAGCACAAACAAGCATATTCCCATCTCCATCTCTTTCTGTCTCTCTCTCTCTCTTTTGTTTGACTTGGAGTTTATAACTGAGTTCCAACTGAATTTCTGAAGTCTGTGCCATTCTTTTTCTGTCTGAGATCCAGATTTTCGTGGAACTGGATATATATATACTTATGTGACTGTTGTGTCACAGAACACTACTGTCTTTTTCTGTTTCTACACCAAGAAAATGATGGCCTGACAGTTTATATAATTTTCTCCTACCAGAAAGTGGAATTTCTGAGGTCAACCCCTTGTTTCTTTTACCATTCTTTGATCGTGTTCTTGGTTTGGAATTCTCCGGTTTATCAATGGCGCCCAACACTGTGGTGGTCACACTTGAGAAGGCTGAGAACATCTCTCTGATAGAGCTGAATGATCCAACTGCTGGATCCATATTCCAGGAGAAGCAAAAGGCTGCAAGCCCCAAGCAGTTCACTTGGGTTCTTCTCCTGAAAGCGCACAGAGTTTTAGCCTGCATTCCATGGCTGGCAGTGAGTTTGTGGACGGTTTTCGGGTCCATCAGGAAACGCATTGCTTCGTCGGATCCAAACGAGGAGGACCCCAGATACAGGGGGAGATTGTACAGGTTTATAAAAGCATTTCTTGCTGTTTCGGTGATGGCCCTGGTGATAGAAATCTTTGCTTATTTTAATAAATGGGATTTGAGCATGGTGAATCCATGGGAGGTCCAGAATCTGGTGCAGTGGTCCTATATGGCTTGGCTGAATTTCAGGGCGGACTATGTTGCCCCGGTCATTGTCACACTTTCCAGGTTCTGTATTGTGCTTTTCATGATTCAGTCGCTGGATCGGCTCGTTCAGTGTCTCGGGTGTTTCTGGATTAAGTGCAAGAAGTTGAAGCCTGTCGTCGAGGGGGAGCCCTACGACATTGAGGATGGATCAAGTTTCCCCATGGTTCTTGTTCAGATTCCAATGTGCAATGAGAAAGAGGTAATGGCAGAAAGCTAAAACAGAGCTCATTAGTCCTTTTTGTCTTCATTGTTTCTTGTTATCTTGTTGCATCTGAAATTTTTTGCTGTTGATTAGATCGAAAGATCTGTCAAAATTAAGTGATATTTTTTCTGATAAATTGCCTGTACTTGTAAAGTTTTTAATTAGGGGATTCCAACTTGTGTTTCATGATTACCTCCTTTTCACTTTCACCACAATCATGTGTCCTGATTTGGTTTTGCGTTTTATGACATTGAAGGTATACGAGCAATCAATTGCTGCTGCTTGCCAGCTAGATTGGCCCAAGGACAGGTTTCTAGTTCAAATCTTGGATGATTCGAGTGACGAACTTTTACAGCATTTGATAAGGGATGAAGTCATGTCCTGGAAAGAGAAAGGGGCCAACATAGTCTATAGGCATCGCTTTATCCGAACTGGTTACAAAGCTGGCAACCTTAAATCAGCCATGGCTTGTGACTATGTCAAGGACTACGAATTTGTTGCGATATTTGATGCAGACTTCCAACCCAATCCTGATTTCCTTAAGTTGACAATACCTCATTTCAAGGTAATAATCCACAAACCTACTACTAAAAGAATGTTCCTCTTAGTATCTCATCATCATTTTGTTTCTTAATATTCTTGTTACCTTATTCCAGGGAAAACCCGATGTAGGACTCGTGCAGGCACGCTGGTCATTCGTGAACAAGGATGAAAATTTACTTACCCGACTCCAGAACATTAATTTATGCTTCCATTTTGAGGTAGAACAGCAAGTAAATGGTCTTTTCCTCAATTTCTTCGGGTTCAATGGGACTGCTGGTGTCTGGAGGATCAAGGCCTTAGAGGATTCTGGCGGCTGGCTCGAAAGGACAACAGTAGAGGATATGGACATAGCCGTTCGTGCCCACTTAAATGGCTGGAAATTTGTTTTCCTCAATGATGTTAAGGTTCTTTGTGAGTTACCAGAATCATATGAAGCATACAAGAAGCAGCAACATCGTTGGCATTCGGGCCCGATGCAGCTATTCAGGTTGTGCCTCCCTGCTATCTTAACATCCAAGGTATGTTACATGTACCATTCATTTCATTTGTACTCATTTCATCTGAACTGTAGTATTTCAGTATTTCACCGGGTGCTTCCATGTTATTATTTGTGCAGATATCAGCCTGGAAGAAGGCAAATTTGATATTCCTATTCTTTCTCCTAAGGAAACTCATACTTCCCTTTTACTCATTCACACTATTCTGCATCATTCTCCCATTGACTATGTTCATTCCAGAAGCTGAACTTCCATCATGGGTGATCTGTCACGTGCCGATTGTGATGTCGATTCTAAACATCCTACCAGCACCAAAATCCTTCCCATTCCTCATGCCATACCTACTCTTTGAAAACACCATGTCTGTAACAAAGTTCAACGCAATGATCTCAGGGCTATTTCAACTGGGAAGCGCCTACGAATGGGTCGTAACCAAGAAAACCGGCAGGGCGTCAGAATCGGACCTGCTAAGCCTTGCAGAGAGGGAAACGAAAACACTGAACGAAGAGAAGATTCAGAGAAGGCTTTCTGAATCCGGTCTAGAAATGCTAGGCAAACTAAACGAGCAGAAGGAGCAAAGGGCGCCTGTCGTAAAGAAGAGAAACAGAATTTACAGGAAGGAACTGGCACTCGCGTTTCTTCTGCTCACTGCTGCTGCAAGAAGCCTGCTATCAGCACAAGGGATTCATTTCTATTACTTGCTGTTTCAGGGGCTGTCCTTCTTAGTAATGGGGTTAGATTTAATTGGGGAGCAGGTGAACTGAGCTGAGAATGGATGTTTTTGTTCAACTTGTATGTGTTCTCAACATGATCATGTACTAAATATATAGTTAAAGAGCTGTTGTCCAGTTCTATAGCTATAGAGAGAGAGAGAGAGAGAGAGAGAGAGAGAGAGGCTTCTCTTATGAACTGGATTTGGTCACCGGGAAAGACATGAGAGTTGTGGGATAGCAAAGAGTTAGATTTCATTCTTTAATTGTATAATTACAAGACTACCAGTGTTTCTATTTGTATACTACTGGATATAAATCACCCTTTCCTCAAACCCTTTTCCATTTTCACTCTTCACTTTGTATCAAGTCATAAATGGGAAAAGCTCATCTCACTATATAATCACACTATTTTGCTAAACGTATTTTAAAGTGTTCGAATAAAATAAAATTATAATTTTATAAAATAATTATTTTATTAAAGTTTTAAAAATACGTTGAAAGTTCTTTAATTTTATAATTCAATTTATAAATTCGTTCGTTGAAATTTTATCACATACTTCTTAATGTCTTTATAAAGTTTTAAACATCTTATAAGAAATTTTAAATAATTTATAAATTCATCTGTATATAGACATCTTCCATATATTCCTTTAAAAATTCAAGATACAAAATATCTAAAATAAGTTAATACTTTTGCTAAGATAGAAAAAAGTATCTCCCTTATCTTCATTTAAAAATTCAATAAAATAAAATTAAGGTATGAGACATAATCACTGATTGATTGATGGATTGGTTTTTGGCCCCATCAATAATTTCGTCCTTGATTACCAATTTATAGATTTTGTTGATCAATAAAATCAAAATTTCAAATCATAGGTAAATTGATTATTATTTTTTTCTTTTAAAAAAAAGATAATAATTATATGATTGGATCAATATATTAATAATTTAATATATAAGTTCAATTATATATTAATATAATAAGGATAAATTAAATGAAATACAATAAATTCGTTCAAAATGATATAAATATTGGAACTTGTTAATGATACTTGAATTGATTATCTTACTAAACACCCCAAATTATTGAAAAAGAGATAAAAGAGCTAACAAGGAATGAGTTTGAATTTGCAAAACGGGGCCGGATCGGGACCCGAATCATTTTGGGCTGGGCTGATTGCATTTTTGGGCTTCTCGTGTAGCCCATGTTTCTGTTTCTAGTTTCCCGCCAATAGGCCCACACATACTACCAACAGCGTGCCAATTGCTGCTACCAGTTCTCTTTTAACAGATACAGATCACTTCACTCTTGACGTTGCGCTGAATCTCTGTGAGTATCTAAGGTAAAAATTCCTACTTTTCGTCTCTTTTCTGTCTTTGTCTTTCTTTTCATTTGTTAGCTTTATTTGTTTTTTAATGACAATTGTTGTCTGTTCAATGTTTTGACTAAGAAAGGAAATTTGGCCTGTTAATTTTCCTACATTTAAATCCCTTTTTTTTTTTCCTTTTGTTGATGCTAGTTAGGGTTTTGCAATTACTTCTCATGCATGTTATGGGAATCATTGTACTATGATTCCTGGCGCTGGCTTTCAGTTACTCATTTTATTTCATTTACTATTAATTTTTTGGCAGCGGAAAGATGGGGGATGAAAAGGATGCTTTTTATGTTGTGCGGAAGGGGGATGCAGTTGGAGTGTATAAAAGCATAAGTGATCTTCAATCTGTTCTTCGATCTTCTGTAATTTTCTCTTCAATTGACAGTCTGTTTTCACTTTGAATGCTGTCGGCATTTTATATTCAGTGGAACTATACCAATACAGGCATTTCAAGTTTTTGTGGCATGTGTCTTTTTATATTTTCTGTTTTAATTTCTCCTGCATCCGGTAATGCATCTACTTTCTTCACAGTTTCGCAAATTTGGCTTTAAGAGGATGTCTAACTGGTTAGAAGAAGACTTTTCATGTATGAAGACAGGAGTTTTAGTACTCACGAATTGGTTTTACTCACTGCTGTGCTAAATTGTGAACATGCAGAAAGTTTCGTTTTTAGGACATGGAAGATTCATTCAAAAAGTCTTATGACATCTATCATGGACATTGTTACTCTTTTATGTCCACTGATGTCATTGTTTGAATTTTATATATTTAAATTCTCTTGTAGGTAAATGATCCTTCTGTAAGTGTGTTTAAAGGGTATGGTTTGTCTAGAGAAGCTGAGGAATATCTCTCGTCTCATGGACTTAAGAACGCTATTTATTCTATTGATGCCAGCGATGTGCAAGATGATCTTTTTGGCCAACTTATCACTTGCCCCTTTCGGGTTAGATTCTGGACCTTGTAAAGAATTGAATGGTTTCAAATGTTCAAGTCTATTCATTTTATTTAGCAGTATGCAGTACGTGTTCAAAACCTTGGGGGCTTCCAAGCATAATAATGAAATTGTACAGGAAAAGATTTGTACATAATATTTTTGCGATTGATAAATTGTTTTATGCAGGAACCTAATTCTTCTAAAGAGAAATCAGCTAGCAAGAACCATTCGGACAAAAGGCCACAGGTGATTTCTGTATATCTACTCTTAGTTGGCTTTTGTGACATTGAAGTAATTATGCACTCATGAGTCTGTCTGGACACTGAAGATGCCTTTGCCTTCCTTCACTCTACTAATATTTTCTTCATTGGTGATTCACACGAAAATTTCTACTTTTTAATTTCCATTGTCTTTCTCTTTCTCCGCAGGATGTTATTGGATCAG
The DNA here is from genome assembly GCF_000512975.1 of Sesamum indicum. Taxonomy (NCBI): domain Eukaryota; kingdom Viridiplantae; phylum Streptophyta; class Magnoliopsida; order Lamiales; family Pedaliaceae; genus Sesamum; species Sesamum indicum. The sequence goes on from NC_026159.1 coordinate 516,872, forward strand.
CTTCATTTCCAGCCAATTCTCAGCTAAAGCATGCCAAATTAGATAATTTCCTCCAAGTTCCTCCAATTTCTTCTTATTGTGTAAGTTGCTACCATTTGTTAAGTTTTTTTTTTTATAGTGTCATTTAAATATCTCATGTCCATGTACATTTTTTTTATCGTTCCTTTAAGGCCTGAATGTACTGATTTGTAAGTTAATGGAGTGTTTGAGTTCTAATTTGAAATGCATTGCAGAATATGTGCGCTAATATTTCTTGCATCAGTTGAAATATGTGCTTCCATGTCTTAAAGTCATAATTCTTTGACAGGCTAATAAAGCTACATAGTTTTTGGGTGTTCCTTGTTGAAGTGCTTGGTGATATCTTTTTCTTAATACCCTTTACTTGCTTTGAATGTGCTGTCAATTTTGTGGATTTCGTCTACATGAGGCATAAGTTCATGCATGTTCTGTAATCCTTCTTACATATATCTGTTTTTATATTTCTTGATATCTAATGCCAGGTGGTTCTATGCATATTTCACAGCTTGACTTCCCATTTCATGTACAGTGTTCGTGTATTCTCGAGTTTGATGGTGCTTCAAAGGGCAATCCTGGACAAGCTGGTGCAGGGGCTGTGCTGCGGGCAGCAGATGGAAGCATGGTACTCCACTCTTGCTTGTCAATGCTATATTTGTGATGCATCTCTTTGATTCTCTGCTTTCCTTAACTTGCATATACACAATGACACCTCATCTCAAGATATCTTTTGCTATTTGCTGCAATTGTCACTGTCGAGGTTGAAGCTGAGATAACTTGCACTATGACTCAACTAATCTCTCTGCTGAATGTCTCTGGGAATGGATCCTTTAATATTTGTATCAGATGTTCTCAGTGGTGCACTCAATTTAAGATACCACCTAACATTTTTATTTCCACATTAAATTCTGCTAGGTGTTTCGATTGCGTGAAGGTGTTGGTATTGCAACCAATAATGTTGCTGAATACCGAGGTGCCATTTTGGGATTAAAATATGCTCTTCAGAAAGGGTTCAAACATATACGCGTTCAAGGAGACTCTAAACTTGTTTGCATGCAGGTATTAGCGTCTACTTTCAATTCATCTTGGCTCATTTGTTTCCGTGTCTCCTTTATTTATTCTGAAAAAAATGAGTGGATGAAACTGAACAGAAAAAGGACTTAGTATATTAACTTGGAGGAGCTAGTAGGAACTGTACACTCTTAACAGTTTGGGATATGTCTGCCCATCACGCAGGGGTAATCCCTTCAAAGCAGCTCTTCCGTCCTGAAGTGGTGAAATGTGGTGGTTTTTGTGATTGCTATACTAGTCTCTGCATGATCTCTTTGTTTATTAATTACTGTATCCCACTGACAGGTTCAGGGTCTATGGAGAACCAAAACACAGAACATGACTGAATTATGTAAGGTGGCTAAAGAGCTCAAGGATCAGTTTATGTCTTTCCAGATATGCCATGTTGAAAGAGTAAGTTGAAATGTGAAATTGCTTAATAAAGTATGCATTATTAATTGAAGAAATTTTCTATTTTTCCTATGCTATATTTAGTTTACAAGATACGGCATACTTTACGCTATTGTATAAATTTTGGATTCGTGTATAAAAGTCCAAGTTCGTATCTGCACTCATCATGCGTGCAAGCATATTTTAGCTGCTATTTTATTGCAGTGCTCCATTCTGTTGTCATGTTATTTCCTTTAAGTATGTGGTCTTACACTTCAAAGCTTCTTGATAAGGCTACATGATTGACAATCTTCCAGATTTGCTCCCCTTAAAATAAATGCAGCCGATGCAAATATTTCCTTTTCTGGACTAGTTGAGTCGTTATTAGGCAAAAGTCATAGCAATGTGTCTCCGGATTACAAAGCAGGTCAAACCTTTTTCAGGTATAGGTTTGCCCTAATGGGCAGTAAGAATCGTATGTATGTAAGCTGTTGATATGAAGATGATGACTTTTGTTGCGGAGTTTTCTGTATATGGATGTTTCTCTTCTCATTTCTTGTACTATCTCATCCACAAAGGTTTCTTTCCTTTCTTCAACTGTTGTCAGGATTACAACACTGAAGCTGATGCCCAAGCAAACTTAGGAATACATCTAAAAAGTAATCCCAGTCTTTCTTTTCAGTGATGATATTCTTCCTCTTATATTTGCTTTTCTAACATAATGCAGTGGTTGTGCAGCCGGTGAAATTCAAGTGGAATGTGACATGAAATAATGACCTAAATGCTCTAAGGAATGGACGGCTACTTACCGATTCCTGAAAGCATAATGCTAGCAGATTCATCTGGTTCTGCTTTCTGTCGGTCTGGTGCAAACAGATTCTAAATTGTAGATAAATTACCAGGAATATGGTTTGTAGCAGAACTACCCTGAGAAATTGGATTTAGAAGTTATCAGTCAGCTGATATTTCTAATCTAGGTGCTTCTCACGGAAGAGCTGAATCCTCTTATGTATGTATGGTTTAAAGATTTTCTAAATCACGGGGTCCTGCTATTTTTCTAAGTCTTCCAAAGGGTGAGAGTTGGAATCAGAAATGCCTATGGTTTCACAATCTATCAATTATTTTCTAATTTGAAATAACCAACTCTTACAAGAGACAGCATAATCAAACAATAAAAGTTAAATACAAAATGTACTGATCCAAGAGGATAATCAATAATGTAATTTTTCTTCTGATTTTATCGCATTTGTTTTCTTAATTAACAATTATAATTATTTATCGACTTCTTTCTTTCATTTTGCCCTTTTCTTCACTCGAGATAAAAATAATAATAATAATAATAAAAGGTCAAAAAAGAAAGTAAAAGGTATAGCCAACTAAATTTTATTTTATTTATCGTAGCGTAGAAAATCCTTCTTCAAAAGGTATCTCCTCTCCTTGCCATTGTGGATAGAATAGAGAGAGCGCTGCTCCAAAAAAAACTGACAACAATGGCTTCCGTCTCCGCATTCTCACTATCCAGACCCACTTCTCCTGTTCGTTCCTTTTCTTATCCGTCATCTGCTTTTTCCCTGCTTCACTCCCAATTCCCTTGCATTAAATTTCAGAGCCCATTTTTCAAGAGTTCCGCCATTTCTTGCATTTCATCCAATAAGCATAGTTTCTTAAGGCCCACAAAAGTAAGGGCAGTTGCGGAGGAAGAAGAAACAGCGTCTCCACCAGCCTCCGCCGTCCCCGATCAACCTGTTTCTGTTGCGGTCTCGCCGTCTGATGTTCTTACCATGTTTTTTCAGGTGGTTGTTTGTGTACTGTTGTTTCGTTGGTATTATCACCCAACTGTTTGGTCAATTGTCTATATCAGTGTCCGCTTGAAATGTGTAGGCAGAAGGGACAATGGCCGACTCAGCTCTTCCGGCTGTTACCAAGGCTTTGGAGGTATTCTCCTCTCTCGCCCTTCTCAAATTCACGTGACTGAAAATCTTACCTGCCTCTTCACCCTGTTGCATGTTAACTGTTATTCCACAGATACTTGACTATCTTCAAGCAAAGTATTGCAAAAATATGTTTATCTTATAATTGGATGGAACTGTAGATAAATCTTTGGTCCATGCATTCGGATCCTTGTTCATGTCTCAATTCATATGTTTGCAGGGAATGGAAGGCATTACCCATCTCAAAGTACGATATCTTGAGGTCTCCTTTCAGTTGGTTTGAACATATTGATTTCGTTCTGTCTGTTTGAGAATAGCAAATGATTTCGTGAGGATGCAGATTAACTTGAGGATTCTTTCTGTTCTGTAAACCATTCCATATAGTTTCATTTTGGTTTTGGTTTAGTTTTATCAAACAACAATTCTGCATTTGTCAGTACGGTATTGAAAAGAATGCCCTTGATTTTACAAAGATTCCTCACACATTATCCTACAATAAAATGTTCTTTTGCTTTCTTTCTTCTTCCCATGTTTCTTGATTCCCCTTGAAATGCACGGAAGTGCAACACGTCACACGAACTTTCCATCTCAAAGTAACAATAAAGTAGTTTTATCTGGGCAATGTACTCTGTCTGCATATTCCTGTAGCTGCTAAACTTGTCTACTTGGCGGATCTGTTAGTAATCAAGTGCAAAATTTTTAAATTTATATTTGTTCCAAATTGGATAAATAATTTTGTCTATGTTGACACCAATTAATATGCTTGTAGGAAATTGAAGGCATCACAGATCTCAAAGTACAAGTACTTGAGGGTATAGCAAGCGTGGAGGTGATCTTAGTTCCTTCTTGCTTCATACATCATATTTATAAATTCTCATCAAGAAGCAAACTTTATGTGGAAATGAAGTGGAAAGAACCTGCTCTTTGTTTCTTCTTCAAATGGATATTAATTTAATGGCAGTCAAGGGGGAACCTACAAATTTTTCTGGATCCCTTTACTAATATGTTTCGGTTGCCCTTTCAACATGAATTTCATGGTGGAAACATACTTGTGGGAGAAATGAGATGCTGAAAACATACAATTGATTCATATAGTTTATTCTTTTCAGTTTTGGGGATCTTCTAGCCTGTAGAATGTAACACTGCCAGCTAAACATGTGAACTTAGTTCTGGATATAATCTAGTTTTAGTAGTAGATCTACACTTTTCCTACTGATTCACAGTTAGTGTAAACAAAGTGAATTGGCATCTTTCTTCTTTTTTGTAGTTAACAAAGCAAACAACTGTGCAAGCTACAGGGGTGGCGTCAAATTTGGTTGAGATAATACAAGGGTCTGGTTTCAAGCTGCAAACTTTGAATTTGAGCTTCCAGGATGAAGAAGATTTCAGCTAGACTACTCTTCAGGGATTGTGGAGAGTTGGTGCATTTTTCTTATCCAATTTTTGAGAATCTATGACATGGCAGGATGTATCTTATGGTCTTACCCATCACTTGTAGTTTTTTAGGTACTTCACTGTTGATTATTTGTAAAAGTGTTGTATTTTCATGGAACCTCGTAGAGTATCGTAACTGTACAAGCATAAATCATAATTTCAAGTCCAGCAAATTCTCTGGAAGATTGCAAGTAGCACATCTGTTAATCCCACTTGCTAGTTTACTCGCCTCAGATCTAATGATGAAGCACATTTGTAAACACATATGGAGGAGTGTAACCAGGAAATACATCTAGCAAACAGTAAGCATCATTCTTAATACCTTATCCCAGTCATAATGATGTGCTTTACCCACAAAGACAAGCCTCAAGTACTGCTTTATAGACTATTCACATTCTCTTTAATGAGTATGAATTTAAAGTTTAAGTGACCCAAGGCTTGTTGCATGCGGGATGTACAGTTAACCGGATTCAGCAACGCAACGTCTCATATGTTATGTCTCACCGTTGCTGAAGTTCAACATCCCACAAGCCCTAAGTTGCTATTTGCCGTTCTTGGCTTCAATTGTTACACAGAAATGGTTTAAAAAGCTGTGTTTCTATGGCTCTCTGATTTTCGTATTTCATCACACTGTTGAGAACTAGTATTTGCTCATTATATCATTCTTTTCTGATGATCGCCGGTATGTTCATATATGATGCCTGCCTTTGAAGGTTCCATCAGGACAGGCTTCGAGTATGCCATTTCTTATATTGTCTATTAGGATTAATTCCACTAAAATCACATTTCAATAAAAGTTAAAATTAAAATTCTTATATTGTCTATTAGGATTAATTCCACTAAAATCACATTTCAATAAAAGTTAAAATTTTTAATTTTTAATCCATCGTAATTATTATTTTTATTCTAATTACCTATTATGTATGATAATTTCTTTAATCTTAAGAATGTCTTTAATTTTAAAATTTTGCATGATAAAATTAATTACGAAATTATGAATTCAAACTTATAATAATTTATTTTTATGCGTTATCAAAATTAATAATTGGATCGAAATAGATTGAGCTTAATTGAAGAGAATGATTTGTTTGGAGATGTGGTCTAAGGATATTTAATCCAAAAAGGGAAGAGGAAACTGCTAAAACCCATTGAAAACTACGCTGCGGGAGTTGTACCTACGTTTGCATCGCAGCGGCAGCTCAACAGGTTTTCCGACTTTTGAACAGAACCCGGTTCCAGTGACCCGACCCGACAGCCGAAAGAAAATTCCCCTCTTTTATTTTTATTTTATTTTATTTTGTGTAAAGTGAGGGAGGATTCGCCCATGTTTAAGCATCAAGATGATGAAGAAAAATTGATGACCAAGATCCAGAAGCCATTTCAGCTTTGCTTCACCTAAAAATCCAATCTTGAACAAGAATGAGGGGAGGCGACGGTATCTTAGGCGCTAGGAACAGCATCAGATCAACTGAGGCGACCATTCTTAGAATCCGAACTCAGTTTCTCAGAAGACGAGAAAGATGGCTGGTCGTTCTCGGAATAATACTCCACGCAGTTTACATGCTCAGCATTTTCGATATTTACTTCAAGACTCCAATAGTCCACGGCATGGAGCCCGTCAACCCACGCTTTTCCGCCCCAGCTAAACGCCTTGTGCTCCTTGTTGGTAAACCGCTTGGTTTGTTGCCCTTTAAAATTTTGCATTCCACGCAACATGTTTGATTAATTGACTCCGAAAACTATATGATGTCCTGATTCCAGCGGATGGTTTGAGGGCAGACAAGTTTTTTGAGCCCGACTCAGACGGGAATTACAGGGCGCCGTTTTTAAGGAGTGTGATTAAAGAACGTGGTCGTTGGGGAGTGTCGCATGCGCGCCCTCCGACAGAGTCTAGGCCGGGACATGTTGCTATTATTGCTGGCTTTTATGAAGATCCTAGTGCTGTTACTAAAGGTACGTTGGCAAGCATTTAAGTTATGCTGGCTTCTTAGGTTAAATTTCGTTTGTCAAATTTGTTCTTGGTACAGTAAATCAATATCAACACTAGAGTAAATAAAGAACATCAAGATGCACAAGAACCTGCCACAAACTTGGTAAAGAACAATATCGCAAAAGGATCCTCATAAAAATAGAAGAAACCTCTACTGAGATCTAAAATAGACACAGACAGGATCAGTTGGTCTACTCAACTACGATTTCTTTTGTTGTACATCGTCATTATCTTTTCTTTATGTAGATATTACTTGTTTATTTGCTAATTTAGTTACTGCATACTGTTTCATTTAGGATGGAAAGCAAATCCAGTTGAGTTTGATTCGGTTTTTAAGAGGAGTCAGCATACATTTGCATTTGGCAGCCCAGATATTATTCCTATATTCTGTGGTGAAATGAAGCATAGCACATGGAACTCTTATCCACATGAATATGAAGATTTTGCAACTGGTTTGTAACTTTTTCTCTTAGCTAAGTTTATCTGCCAGTTAAAGATGATTCCTTAGATTTGGTATCTCTTTCATGCAGATGCCTCATTTCTGGATGAATGGTCACTAGATCAGTTTGCGAGCCTCTTGAACAGGTCCAATGAAGATGCCAAATTGAAGCAGCTTCTTCAACAAGAAAATGTTGTTGTATTTCTGCACCTGCTTGGTTGTGATTCTAATGGTCATGCTCATCGGCCCTATTCACCCGTCTATCTCAATAACGTTAAGGTTGTTGACAATATTGCTGAAAGAGTTTATAATCTTGTTCAGAATTATTTCAAGGACAATTTGACAGCATACGTTTTTACAGCCGATCATGGGATGAGTGACAAAGGTTGAGCATGCCTGTATTCAATCATATTGTTAACTTACTAGCTGTCTGCATACTGGCTACTTTATGGCTATGTATTTGGTGTTAACATCCTGATAGGTTCCATTTCTTGATAGGAAGCCATGGGGATGGACATCCCTCAAACACTGATACTCCCCTTGTTGCTTGGGGGGCAGGTGTTCGACAACCTGTGCCAGTTTCTGAAAACCATCACCATGATGATACACTTCGGTTTATTGATGATCATGTGCATGACATGCCTACCCCATCCGAATGGGGTCTTGATGGCTTAGAGAGACAGGATGTGAATCAAGCTGATATTGCACCTCTGATGGTCAATCTATTAACTACTGGAATTTTAGTTTTTGCTTGACTCATTTGAAATACCTTCATCTATATTCTTAACAATTTTCCCTGAAACTTTTGACAGTCAACTCTTCTTGGTTTGCCATGCCCTGTTAACTCTGTTGGAAATTTGCCACTTGGATATGTTAATCTTGGTGAGGTGAGCTGGAAATGAAACAGATTTGTTAATTTCTCTTTTTCAAGAAATCTTCATTTTGTAATTTTTTCTATTTCATTTGGGATTTCTGGATGGAGTGAAGATGTGAAATAATGTGTCTACCAGGTGGAAGAAGTTGAGGCTGTGCTGGCCAACTCAAAGCAAATTCTCAACCAATTCCTTCGGAAGTCACGTATCCTTATGCCATTTGGTTTGGAATGTGGCCTTTTCGTAACTTTGCTTTGGACTTCTTATTTCAACGTTTGTGTTTGTGTTTAACAAATCATGTCTCCCAGAAGCTGTTTATCCCCTGCATCTGTCATGAATTTTCATTGGCTGTTTAAATCTCATGATTATTCCTGACAAAGTGTCCATCTGCTTAGCACGTGTGGAGCATCATGCTAACTAGTTCATTTTGGTATGCTGCAGTATATGAATAAATCTGCCACCCCATTCTGTCCCTCCCACCTGCAGGGTGGGAGAGGGTGCCAACTGGGGGAAGGCGATGGACTGCAGTGCTGACTAAGTCCTATTTAAAATCTTCGTGTAATTGTTTAATTACATTATTGTTGCTTTTCATATAAAGCTATAGAGGATGCATCGGCGAAGAAAGTTATTCTGGCAACAGTTTCCTTGACAATTTGATAAGAATTAAAGCAGTCGAGCTCATTGCATTTCAAGCCTTTCAAACCCTTGGCCGATTATACTTTGGTCTTGGATCAAATTGAGCATCTACTATCTATTAAGGATTATGAGGCTGCAAAGAAGCTATCTGAAAATCTTCGATGCTTGGCACTGGAAGGGCTTCATTATTTTCAAACTTATGATTGGTTTATGCTCATGACAGTGATTTCTCTTGGCTATCTTGGATGGATGATCTATCTGTTAGTCCACGTGTTGCAATCTTACACTGCATTACCAGGAAAATTTTTCCGCAAGGACCGATCAGTTTACCTGAGGACGAACTCCTGGAAGGTAGAAAGCAAACTGCTAGTGTCAAATTTTCTTCTGCTTCTGTACAATAAGTTACTTTATTAATCCTTGACAGGTATACTTCTCTGGATTTCTCCTGATGGGATCAATGTCAATTATATTGCTTGTGGAACATTCTCCTCCACTCTATCACGCGTATTTTGCCATGACAATATTTCTTTGGGTCCAAATCTGCTGTGAATATCAGTTTTTAAAAGCACTATGGAGAAACATGCTTGAGAAAGAAATTAGTTATTTTGCTAGATTTTTGGCCAGCTTTATTATATCGGTATTTATCCTTGAAATCCTGGTACGTGGCATTTGTTTGGATATTAATCGTTTAAGCATCGAGGATACTCTGAGTCTCATTGTGAGATACTTCATCCTATTCTACTCTGTGCAGGTGAAAAGTTTCATGAAGCGGACGATCTATACTTGGATTTTCTTGCTTGTTGGGGTTCTTGCTACTATTTATCTTCTTTACTCAATACCATGGGACTCGGGAATACCATTTTTTGTATGGCTAGCATGTTGGTTTTTGTCAATCTTTACCTTGATGCCTGCTCAAATTCCAGATAATACTAAACTAGTGTAAGCTTTGGTTTATTTTTGTTTCCCATAAAATTCATCCCTTGTTCTTACTGATGTATAAATATCTGAAAAGACTGATGAATCTTCTGACATGCATCCAAATATTCGTCATGATGTCATAGGAATTTATGGTCTTAATGGGAGATAGCATCTTTTCTAGTTTTAACTGTCTCAGCAAGCTGGTTAAATTATAATCAAGAGCCTCTGAGCAAATGCAAATCCATACTCAATTGTGTGCTTATCATGGTTACCCTTTAGGGAATCTTGCCCTATATATATCTTGTAGTGTAGTGCCTCCGGATAAATTATGAATAAAACAGTTTCTCTTACTAAATGCTATATTTACTTTTGTAGAATTTCTAGTGGATTTATGATTGTAGTAATTGGAGCCGCAGCAAGATATCTGGATATGCATGCCGGAGAGAGCAAATATTGGTTTAGTCTAACTCATGAACTTAGGAAACCCAAATTTAATATCCTTTTCCTCTTTCAGGTATTTCCATGATACATTTATTCAATTTAACTTCAGTAACTGTAGCTACTGAATATCTAATTTGAAAGTGTTGCTGCAATTTATAGGTCCTACTGGTTCTTTCCTCATCAGTTATGGTGTCTTTGTCAACAGCTCGTAGGACAGAAAAGCAAGAATTGCCTGTACTACACCAAGTGATAAATTGGTCTATTGCTGGTATCTTTTGGCTCTTTCTGCTGTCACTGAATCTGCTTAGTTGCCTCTTGTGCTCTTTCTGCTTCTACTTAGATATCTTTATCTCCATTTGCTGTTGGTAATATAAACTTTAACATTTACTAGGATTTGCTTTGGCATTACATAGAATGCCGCTGTTCCATTCTTAAAAGAAGTCAAGGGTGTGCAAAAGGAACTCGAATCATATAAATTTCCCTGTAATTTAAAGTATTGGAGAAGTTCAAATGGAAGTTGTATGTATGTTATGAGTTGCATCTTAAAAGAAGTAAATTCGCATTCATGGGTATAACCTAGGGCTTCAATCTGCATTCATAGAATCTAATTTTACTATTTCTTCTGTAGGTCTATCAATGGTTCTTCCACTTTTTTCAGCAACTGGTATCTTATCTAGGCTTACTTCCATATTTCTTGGTTTTGCACCTGCATTCCTCCTGCTCTCGATAGGGTAATTCTCATACCTAAATGATAAGTTGGGATAGAATGGAGATTTATATGGACAAAAGAAGACTTGCATTGGTGTTCATGTGATCTTACTTTCCTTTGCTACCTGTGCAGATATGAAGCTGTATTCTATGGAGCTCTTGCTCTTGCACTTATGGCATGGATACTTTTTGAAAATGCTTATCTCCATATAAGTAGGATGCGAGACTCTTCAAGTTCCATTGAGGCTATGGAGGATAACCTTGTTTCGGCATCTGAGGATAGATTCTTGCAGTTATCTGATATGCGTATTCCATTAGCATTTGTGAGTAATAACCATGACCAATTAATATACCTTTAGTTGAATTGAATTCACTAGCCTGACACACCCAGTTGTTCTTGTCTGCATGTGTATTTGCTTGCATTGAAACAGAGGGATACAGGACAATTGCTGGCTGTACATGCAACAACATATCTCTTTAACTTCTTTCAATGCTTTTTAATTGATTGCTCATGAATATCAAAAAGAGTAGATTAGTTATAACTCATGAGATCTTTTCCCCACTCTAAACTTATTTGTCATAGTTCAGAAACTTGTGTTTATGTGCTTCAAATATTGTTCTGTTTGCAGATGGTCTTCTTTAACATTGCTTTCTTTGGAACTGGTAACTTCGCAAGTATTGCGAGTTTTGAGATATCTTCCGTTTATCGATTCATCACAATCTTCAGTGTGAGTATAAACTAAAAAAAATTCATAATTCTTTGTAACTTTTGTCTTTTGTACTGACTTAAATGATTTGCTACTGGTTGCAGCCATTTCTGATGGCAGCCCTTCTCATTTTCAAATTATTGATACCATTTGTGCTTGTCATGTAAGTATGTTCATTTCAGTTATTGCTTTGCTTGAAAACTTGACCGAGCCTTTTCCTCTGTAATCCGTGAGTTATGATATTAATTTGTGCTACTTACTACCTCTGGGGTGGGGGTCACACTTCTAACTTCTAAAATACTTTATCCTGTGAACTTTTGTGGCTTTTCATCAGTGTCATATATCTTTAGAAAGGACCATACTATGTGTCAGAACATGAGAGACAGTAAAATATCATAAATGTCAATAAGGGAAAGCCGGGGAAGAAGAATCTGTCTTTTTATCAGTTCACTCGGTAGAAACTCAATAATCAACAGCTTTTGAATAATACTTGCCTCTATTCTAAAGATGACTGATAATTTAGTTGCTTTCAGTTTTGGCCTGAATTAAATCCCTTGTATTTCAAAATCAAATGCAGCTGCACGTTTACTGCTATTACCAGATTGATCAGAGTTCCACTGTTGGGATGCTATTTTCTCGTCATAATTTGTTCAGACGTCATGACAATTCACTTCTTCTTCCTGGTATCGTCTTTCATTTTCTTGATTGATTATTTTTATTCTGACCAACTATCATCACCTACAGAAACACACACACACACACACACAGAGGTTCACCAGGGCAATTTTCTTTGTTGGGTGGTTTGATACTTCGAGGGAAGATGAAAAGGTTGGCTAACATATGATGATGTGGGGGTTATGTGTCTCAGGTCCAAAATACAGGAAGCTGGATGGAAATTGGGAACAGCATTAGCCATTTTGGAATCATGAGCGCGCAAGTTGTGTTTGTTCTCTTGCTTTTTGCTCTTACAAGTATATACACCAAAGACATACAAACTAGGTCCTCTAAGCTGCTTTCTTCCAAACAGATGTGATTTTATTCATTCACAGTATTTGTTTCTGACATTGTCCCCCATTGTTTTAGTTAGGGGGTGGCCCGCACCACACTGTGGGCAATTTTTGGTAAGGAGTTAGTACATTTTTGTGGCAGGGTGGTTGTACTTGTAGGTTAATTCAGGGGTCTTATTTACCAATTATGCTATTAACTGTGAGTGAGAATCAGAATCTTATGTCAGTTATGTCGGTGTGGGGTGTGGATCTTTATTTGGGCTGTCCCTGTCTGAAAGATACAGCCACCAACTACCCTTGTGCCCAAAAAGCCCAAACCAGCTTTCCTCTTCAACAATGGGCCTTATGTTAGTGTACATGTCCAACGTTTTGTGTTGACAGTAGATACGGTGAAATATGCCCCTAGCTACAAAAGAATTCCGGGATTGTCTTTCTCCAGACTGTGTAAGAGCTGTTAAGTAAAGAAAGAGACATATTTATCAAAGTAAGAAAAAAAAAAACTGGGATCCACCACTTGCACATGCCTGAGCTGTACACACACAGCCAAATACTAACATCCATTAACAGCTCTTTTTTCCACATTTTTATTATATAACTCCATTATTATTGTATTTTTCTCACCGACATCTGTGTGTGTGTGTCTGCTTGCTAAGAAATGCAGAGGTGGTGTTCTCAGTTCCACAATATGATTCATTTATACACAAAAGAGGAGGAAATGAAAAGGTTTGGTTGATGAGAGAAATATGGAAGTGCAGCGCGTCAAGAACAGAGATATGAGTTTGTTTTGATTTAATTAATAAGAAAAGAATGGTATAGAAAGTAGTGAAGGTATGCATGTGATTATGACAGAAGATGCGGCGGAGACGACGTTCGCCCCTACTATGCATCATCACCTTAATTTACTCAAATCTTCACTTATCCCCACTCCACTCACTTAACACTTCTCTCACCCTTCTTCTTCTTACATCCTCATTCAGTTCCCTTCCCTTCACTCTAATTTCATTATCTAATACATCTACAAACAAGTGGTGTGTCAAGTCATAAACAATTTACTCTCTCCTATCATTTTCCAAATATCATCCCATATATCTTCTATCTTTACTTCTTATGTCACAATCCAAATTATAGAAATAACAAAACTCTTCTACAACTCATCATATCTTAACTTCACCAAAAATCATAAAACCTATCCATCAAATCATAAAGTTTGTTCAAATATAAATGTGAGGAATAATAATAATAATCATAACACATAATATAGATAGAGATGGTGAGTGATGAGAGACACCCACCCACAAGCGTAGTGGACCAGCACACACCCCGTGATTAATGGGAGATAGAGATAGAGTGGCGGGTCTCTCACGCGCGCAGACGGACATCAGACCTCAGAAATTTTAACCTTAATCACTAGTTAAAGCCCACTTCACTTAAGTAAACTCTCTCTCTCTCTCTCTCTCTCTCTCTCTCTCTCTCCTTCCCTCTTCTTTTAAATCCTTTTAGAGAGAGAAAGATAAGCCGCTTTTACAATTTGTTGGTGCATTCGAGCAAAGCTTAGAGGAGGCTTTAATGGCTTCGCCCTTCCTTCTACTGCTCACCATTTCCCTTTCCCTTCTCCTCCTCCGCCCCGTTGCCTCTGCCCAACGCCGCCCTCCTCACCCACTCCTCACCACCACTTACTACCGCAAATCATGTCCTCGATTTGAGCAGATCGTGCAGGAGACCACCACCAACAAACAAATCTCCTCCCCCACCACTGCAGCCGCCGCCCTCCGCCTCTTCTTCCACGATTGCTTCGTCGGCGGCTGCGACGCCTCCGTCTTCGTCTCCTCCACCCGCTTCAGCCAAGCAGAGCGCGACGCCGACATTAACCTCTCCCTCCCAGGTGACGGCTTCGACGTCGTCGTACGCGCCAAGACCGCCCTCGAGCTCACCTGCCCCGGCGTCGTTTCCTGCGCTGACATCCTCGCCGTCGCCACTCGCAATCTGGTGGTGATGATGGGCGGCCCATTTTACACCGTGAAGTTGGGCCGGAAAGATTCTCTCACCTCCCGGGCTTCCGACGTGGAAGGCAATCTCCCGCGGCCCACAATGTCTATGAATCAAATCATCAAAATTTTCGAGTCGAAAGGATTTTCCGTCCAAGAAATGATGGCTTTATACGGGGCCCACACCATCGGTTTCTCCCATTGCAAAGAATTCAGCTCCATTTTATACAACTACAGCAGGACAATGGAATCCGACCCGGCATACTATCCCGAATTCGCGGCGTCATTGAGGAAAGCATGTGCAGATTACCAGAAAAACCCAACACTATCGGTGTTCAATGATGTAATGACTCCGAATAAGTTCGACAATATGTATTACAACAACGTGAAAAAGGGATTGGGGCTTCTGTCTTCGGACCACGCGTTGAGCTCGGATGCGAGAACCAGAGGTTACGTGGAGCTGTATTCCAGGGATCAGAATGCATTTTTCCAGGCATTTGCGAGAGCAATGGAGAAGCTGAGTGTTTACGGTGTGAAGACCGGACGGAGAGGCGAGGTTAGGCGCAGGTGTGATGCCTTTAACAACTGAAAAATAAAAACCTGTCTTCTAGCCTTGTTTTTTTCTTGTCTTCGTTTCGATTCTTTCTTCTTACCATTTGTTAGCATCATCATAATTATTATGGTTGTGGGAAGCTGATTATAATTACATACATTGTGAATGCATACGGAATTGTTCAAGAAATTATAATTATATTGAGGTTTTAATATAATTATGGGTATGTATGTTTTTTTTTCCTCCTATATATTCAATTGATTAACGCACAAATATATATATATATATATATATATTATCCACTATTTAAAGTATGCAATGGTTTTTCTTTGTATTACTTATCCTTTTTGTGTTCCATATTAGTTTTAGTTTAGTTTATTGATATGGAAATGTGTGTAACAAATCGTTTACATTTTTACTAATTCATATGATTATAAAGAAAATGAATGAATAAACATAGCTACTTAATTTTTATTCTTTTCTTCGTTGTGTTTATGAGAAATAATATAAGAATACTATTTGTCAATGTTACGTCAAATTACTAAATAGAAGTATGCGATTATATGTTAATTAATGTAATTGGTCATATTACTACAACGCATATAATACTGAGTAAATTGAAATGAAACTAAAATGAGAGGGATGGGTTTAGATTTTCATCATGTTTCCTCACTTAACATCAGGTTATTATTATTAGTTTATGAGATTCTTGCGAGTAAATGAAATTACCTTACCCCGGCACAACAAATATATAATGGTAAGAGGGGGAGATGGGAAAAGCAGGGTAGATGTAGAATTGACATATAATTATTGGTTGTATTAATTACATGGTTTGAGAACTGTCTGTTGCATTGAGCATCATTCTCCATAATACATACAACTTTAAAGAATGCCAACTCATATGGGAGAATCCTGCATGGGATGAGCGACACCTTTCAGTTTTAGGCTATAATAACGCGTATAGTATAGTCATTTACGTGCATGATAAATTAGGTGGGATGGGGTTTGATGGATGCATGTTTCTCAATAATGCCCACATGATGAATTGTAAAGGTTTTCGGTGGAGATGCAAAATTTGGATATTTACAATGATTGAAAAGGCTAAGGCCATGTGCACGAACTGATGGATAGGCTTATAACCTCACCTTATCATTCAAGATTTGTTTGTATATTGGGCCTCTGCATGTGCGGCAACTCAGCTCTGGAACACCTGCTTCAGTGCACTTCAAACATGAATTCCATCCCCACTCACCTCTCTTATCATTTCCAATACTAATCCCCCATCATTACAAGAACTTGAACCATACCGGAAGAAGGTTAACGGTTGATGGAGGAGCATCATACTGAAGAAATGGGATTAGGAGTGGAAGTTAAAGACATCTTTACCAAACACGGCAGAATTCATAATCTTTGTGTTATCTTAGCAACCCCTCATCCATCTAAAGGGTAACCTGGAGATACTCTAGAGAAAATGAAGAGATTTAAATATTGAACGTTGGCGGCGTAGTCTGCAGGTTTCAGAATGAGATGATGAGAAAGAAAAGCTTTGCAGGAAGCAGAAAAGGATAAGTTGGCTTGCTGCCCTAATATCAAAGTCTTGTTGGTATATGCCCATAACACAGTTTAAGACAAGGCATCAGCAGCAGCATACAGATCCATTTCGGCAGTCACATGATAACTATAACTTGTCAACAATAATTGATAGAATGCTCCTATAAATGGAAACAATCACCTGGTGGTTCTAGTAGGTGCCAGGCCAAGAGAGAGAACAAACTCAAGTGCATCAACCATTGCAGTCCCTGAACACCCTGAGTTTCCTTTATGCTTGACCGATAATTCTTACTGCTGACAACTAATGTAAAAAACTTTGGAAAAAAGCATCAGGTGTTAAATTACATATCTCTTATTAAGATGATATCAAAGACAACAAAGAGATGAAAAGCAGTCTCTACTAACTTAACCTGAAATCTTGATCATGCCATTTGAGCTTGGTTCACAAATTTTTCAGTATATGGAAGGAACAGAACACGCAGCATCTGAAAGAAGATTGTTATGCCACCTTCACCTTCATATGGACATAATCCTGCTGGGTATAGAACTGGCAGCATCAGCAATCCAATCCAACAAATTTCTTGAAGCAGAATTTTGAACAGTTATCAACTTTTATATCAGAAAGTTTGCAGACTGGGCTATCAGCAATCAAACAAAAACGTCTCTGATCCCCCTGTTCAAGTTAGCAATTCATAGCATATCCTCTCGAGACTGAATGACAACTATCACATTCACTACTACTCACCAGGTGCTAAGACTGGATAGAGAGTAAACCAAGGAAGATCAACTAAAATACTCCACAGGACATGCAAAACATGCCAATAAGCAATAGGAAATAGCATGTATGTATGAGATCAACATTGCATTACCCAATCCACATGAGAATTCATTCACACTCATCAAAATTCTTTATTTACAACTTCCCCAATTATCATTTATCAAGTTCTAAAAACTCGAACGAAAAAGCACCAATGTAAATAATGAGAACGAGAACCAAGCACCATTAACAGCCTTTGAGAGATCTATATCCATTCCCGAAAAACCACTTAAACAAGATGAAACTCAAATTAGTTAATGAAGAAACCCTGGAAAAATCAGCAAGAACTAGATCCAGTCCGGCCACCGGCTTGACTTTGAGTCCTGCTCAAATCATCATCTGAATTGAGCAACTCCTCCCAATTAATGTCTTCATCCTCCTCATGCTTCTCTCTCAACACCTCCAATATCCTCCTCACTTTCTTTTTTGCATTCTCGCTTCCTGTTTCCTCCAACTTCATCAACGCTTCCTCTGCTCCGGCCTCCTTCGCCAGTCCCTTAAACCTCAATCCGCCATAACTCAGCCCATAAAGTGCAGCCACACAGCTCTCCCGAGTTGCCTCCGATTCAAACTCGCCCTGATTCAGAAAGCTAATAAAACACTCTACCGCACCCCCATCCAGCATCGCCGCCCTTCCTTCTCCGCTGGCAGCCAAATTACACAAAACCAACATGACTCGACCCAACATATGACCTGATTTCACCATACCCAACAAAATCTGAACTACCCCGAGTTTAATCATTTTAACCCGGTTACTCTGGACCAAAGATAGATGATATAAAGCCAGAGCAGAGTCATGCCGAGTCCGCTCCGAATCAGAACGGAGAGCGTGGAGAAGCGGAGGCAACGCGCCTAGAACCCCGATGGCTGTCTTGTTCTGATCGTCGAGGGATAAACTGAAGAGTGCACCGGCTGCATGGTCCCGCGACTCTGGGAATCCGCCTCTTAGAACGTCAATCAGGGGTGGAACAATCCCTGACCTCACGATCTTCACCTTGTTTTGTTTCTCTAAGGACAGGTTCACCAAAGCCGCGACCGCGTTCACTTGCAGACTTGAATATCTGGAGCTGATTAAGGATTTGAGCACTGAGAGCAGCCGCGGAGTGCAGAAACGGACACGTGTCTCTTCCAGGGTTCGGGTCATTTTCCGGAGAGAAACCAACGCCTCCTCTTGCTCGTGAATTTGAGAACTTTTCAGTTTGACAACGAGCTCTTCTTCTTCCGAGAAATTCGTGCCTGAAATTTCGATGTCACAGGACGAAGAAGAAGAATAACACGAAGGTCGAGTTGTTAGGGGCAGAGGAGTAGTGCGACCGATTCTGGGAGTCACGGATTCTTCTGAACTGGCGACGGATATCTCACTTGGTGTCCGAGCCAATTCACTCTCAGGCATCTGGGGAATCAATTTACGTACGATTTTCTCAGCGTAGTAAAAATCCATGGGTTTTGGGGGGTCAACGAGGTGAAGGCGGCACCAATTGAGAATGGTAGACTTGAGAGCGAGGTTGGGGATGACGGTGGAGAAATCGGAGGCGGTGCCGTCGGGTAGAGTTGGGTTGAACGATAGAGAAATGCAGGCATGAACGCAGTTGCGTTCGAAGGAATGGCCCGAGGAAACAATGACGGGGTCGGCCATGATGGAGCCCGAAATTGGACATAGAAACTCAACAGGGATCGAAGGGGGTTGTTGATCTTGAGCGTGAGTTTGTTTCTTGAGCAATAACAAGGGCGATGGTGACTTGTGGAAGGAAATCTTCCACCTCTGCTTCCCACTGCCCATAGTGATTGGTTTGAAGAAGTAATTGGTGGAATGGCTAAGATGAGTGCTACTGCTAATAGTGATGATGAAGAGATAAATCCGGGATTACAAGGAAACCCATAATTCTGGTAGGATTCAGAGTGAATGAAAAGCGGAGGAAAGATTAATGAATCACATTCACGGGGAATACAGTAAGTTGATAATGGAGAAAGAACAAAGGGAAAGAAAGCCCATAAAAAGGGTGGGGATTATTTTTTTTGATTTTGGACAACTTTTGGCACTTTGTATTGGCGATGATTGCAATTGCATGGATTTGAGGAGAATATGTTGGAGCGCAAATTTCTTTCTTTACGAAAAGAAAAAGTTGACAGGAAGAAACACATGACATTGCTCTTATTTGTTTGACCAATCATGTTGAATTTTGATGTGATGGGTCTCTCTCTGTTCCTCACATATCTTCGTCTCTTCAAGTTTCTGAAAATGAACAAAGAGACAAAAATTCATGATGAATACGAGAGTACATGATGAGAGAGAATGTTGTGCTGCTGCATGCAATGCACTCCTTGTTCATCTCCACTCCAGGTCCAGGGTAACTTTTCCTAGTAATTTTCTATCTACTCTGACTCTGAAGTCTGAATTGCAATTCATTGAATGAAAAATGATGTTAAGGAGATTTGCAGTTTTCTAGGTAGAGAGTGGGAACTACGTACTCTGTGGATGAATGCTTACTATTTCCGTAATCACTTTCAGAAACCTAATTAAAATTATAATGTATGAGCTGTGAACCCCACTTCAAGGACGACGACTATATTTGATAGTATAGTAGGTAGGTTCTGAATTTCTTGGATTTTGACTTTGGTAGATGGAGCTTTATCAAAATTTCAAAAGGGCATTAAAACCAATATAATATATATATATATGTATAAATTAGTAGAAACCAAAAGTTTGTAGAAATTAGGGGGTGAAAGGGTTAATTGAGTGAGTGAGTCCGTTGGATTTGCATGAAAACATGCAAAAGAAAGAATGCCACTCGTGCAGTGCATAGCCATAGCCCACTAATTATTGCCTTTCAACTTAATTGTTAAGTAAACTTGTTGAGTTGAGTTTTGTTCTAGGCTGGACATCACTATCTCCTTCCCCCTCTAAGCCTTCCCATCTTTTTAATTAACTCCTGCCTACTTTCCTATCATCAGTTATGTAATTCTCTCTTGTCTTGTGTGCACTCAACAGGTTCAACTCTTTATTAATGAGAGAGACACACTTGCCTTAATTATTTGACTCAACCATCCTTGCAAGTTTTATATCTTAACTGTTACTACTTTACTAAAATAACTATCCAAGTCTTGCAAATTTTCTCAATATCCTCACTTGTGGTGGATTGAACCTTGAACCTGGTTGAATTGCATCTAGGTTGATGTAGGTGTAATTTAAGTGAAACACCAAGATATATATTGCAGAAAGAGGAAGGGGAAATGGGGGAGTTGTTGGGGATGGGGCCTCCTCTTGACAGGAATTTATGCTTTACATCAACCTTTATAAAAGAAGAGAGGATTCTTCCTCTTTACAAATTGACATCCACCTTTTTGCTTAACCTCTTCATTAATGCAAAGCAATTCAGACTTTTCTCACCCCCCAAATTATTTTTGTCACCATGTCTTGTTGTATTTGTGGTGGGTCTAATCAGTGTAATCACATCTCTAATTCTTGATTACCTGTCATAATCCCTTCATCTAAACGCAACAGTTATGCATGATTACTCGTGATTTTAGTACCTGATTAAAGGCATCCATAATATGGGGTGTCAACTGATTCCTAATTATAAAATTATAATATAAGAATGAAAAATGAAGGATAAAATTAAAATTTTAATTAATTATTTTTTATTGATATTAGTATCTTCTAGTCAAATCGTAATAAAAAGGAGTCAGATTTGAATGATGAATTTGCAAAAAAGAGTATAAATATAATTATAATTTTTTTTTCAGAGATAGTGTAATTTCGTTTTTAAATTGAGTTTAAGTAATAATTAGCCCATATATATATATATATAATAGATGGGCTGCATAAAACTCAACGCAGGCTTTTCCTGCTCTAAGCAGAATGGGCTAATACGCTTTATAAAGTCCTTGGACCTATGGATCCTTTTACTTTATGAGATAGCTGACGCATTCACACCCGTTTCGAGTTAGAGCCCATAATAGAAGAAGCTGGTACTTTCCGGGTCCTTCGAGTCAAAACCCGAAAGACGTGGTCAATTTTGACCCGCCCGACGTGACGATATTGCTTGATATCCAAGGCATAGTAAAACAATTTCTTCGTGCGTTTCGGCCGCGTAAGAAATCCAAATTCAAGTACACCTCAAATTGACTTCCGCTCCAAGCCAGAGCTGTATATAACTATAGCTCAACCTACGGCCCGATGCAATTTGACTACAATTTCACAATCGATTCTATTAGCGAAACATAAGTATCAAATCAGGATGCTGGGAGGAGGGACGGAAGCTTTTCCAGATTTAGGGAGCCACTGCCAGCACCAGGATTGCCTTCAACTCGATTTCCTACCTTTTACCTGTAACGCGTGCCGCAAGGTACTTCCCTATTTTCCTTCCAATTGATTCCTTGTGCTGCTTGCTACGTGTTTCTCATTGTTTCATCAATTTCTTTAAGTACGTTTTTATAATTCCTCCAAGTTTTAATTTATACCAAAACCTGAATTGAAACTCGATTTTCACGCTTCTCAATCGAATGAGGATTTAAATGTAAATTGTACCTGTTGTTGCGTGTTTGCAGGTTTTCTGCTTAGAACACCGATCATACAAATCGCATGATTGTCCGAACTCCGACGTCGGCAGCCGTAAGGTGTTGGTATGTGAAATTTGCTCCGCCGCGATTGAGACCACCGGACTCGGAGGGGAGGATGAGAAGAAAATTCTGGAGTGGCACGAAAAGTCGGGAGACTGTCATGCGAAGAAGAAGATAAAACCGACTTGCCCGGTACGGCGGTGCAAGGAGGCTTTGACGTTCTCCAACACGGCGACGTGCAAGATATGTCGGACTAAGATTTGCCTGATGCATAGGTTTCCAGCGGACCACGCCTGTGAGCAGCTGAGATCGCCTTCCTCTTCGACTACTCCAAATAACAAGTTTTTGATTGCTTTGGCTGCGAGGAGCGGGAAAGATTGTGGAGACAAGTATGCTGCCCCTACTCCGCACCCCTTTGTTAAAGCTTGATCATTGTTTCCGATCCACCTTGTATGCACATTATAATTATTCTTTTATGTACGGAAGTATTAACTTTATTTGTCAAGAAAGTATTCTGCCAAGTTTTTTCTTAACGTCTTCCAGTCTAAAGTTTCAAGTATTCTGAACTACTAACACGTTGCACCAATAATTTGATTTTGGCATAAAATCCAACAAGTTCAAGCCTCACGGAGCCAGCGGCTGAGGGCAAGAACAGCCAGAGTAGAGGTTCCAGATAGGAGCGGACCATTAGGAGTAGAATGCCGTTCAAATAGCCAGGGCAAGATAGAACCCGCAGTAGGAACAGTAAAATTGAGACACTAAAGGGGCTTTAACAAAACGACTTTTGCTTTCTAATGACATGTACCATTATAGTTTATACTAACTAATGATATTTGTTGCACCCAAAGTACACTTATAGCATAAACTTCTCAGTTTAATCAGGTTGATATACACAGTTGGAGGCCAGTCATTGTTTCATAATTCTGGCAAAATAGCTATTGCACGTAGTTGATGTGTGCTTGAGTTGCTGGGCGCTTTGCACGAGCCTGTAAAGCAAGCAGTATCTTTTTCCTTGGACCCTGCAAATCAAAAGCATCCAGAGTTACTCTCATTTTTATTTCTTCTTGGGGTTTGGGGTAGGGGGGATCAGCTGTTAGAAGCTGGAACCTGTTTCTTTTCTCTCAATCAAACATTTAACAGCAAAAATCTCATAATGTCAAACAGCAATCTCTGTCATCTTAAGAAGACATCTAATCCATACATTTTTTCTCTTTCATTTATCTTCAATGTTTAGGAGTCTGTTTTAAATCTTCGCCTCCAGTCTTTATGATATTTTCATTTGTCTCACTGGCTCTTTTTACTAGAAAGTAGGAAGATTCACAAGGCACATGTGCAAAAGCTGTATCTCAGCGAAGGGTAAGAATAAAGTATACCATTGGTATTCCCAACTCCTTCAGGTCACTGTCCCCCATTTGTTTCAGTGCAACCATATCAATCTGCAGCAAGGTTCCACATTAAAATATTGCATACTCATTACATGTGTTGAAGCTTGATTTTATTTTCACATAATAAAATTCATATTTAATGGTGTTTCACTGCTTCATGATAAGTGGAGTCTTACAAGTACTATGAGAAAACGAGTCGAAAAGAAGTACATATAGTATAGGACAAAATACTGGGACCTAGGATTAAACTGATCCGCAAGAAGCTTACATATAATCTTCTCCACAATTAGCTGGACACAAGATGCTGGTTGAGGACAGGTGTGTTATGCATGCTGCTGAATCTAAAATCTAATTGTCCTATTGACAGTTGCAACTCTTGTAGCCAAATGTCCCTCCTAAAGCTTCCACTGTAACGATATTGTGATTAAGACTGTACATCTATGACTATCATATTGGATAAGTTTCACCAACCATTCCCAATAACAATCAAGAAGTCGAGAGATACTTTTAAGTTGCAAAACCAATCGGATGCTTCAAATTTGAGATCTGTGCTGTTGCAGTAATAGCATGTTTGTATCACCCCAAAGGTCTGGCAGAGTATTCTAACTTCATAATATTTAAATACAGTTCCTTTAAATCTGGGTTTGTAGCCATAATATAATATAAGATTCCATCCTTTTCAGCTTTCTTATGCATCATTCATCAGAAATTCACCTTAAACGGAATAGGGTTGAGTAAAAATGAATCAATCAGGAGACTTCATGTATGGCAGAATTCAAAAGTTTTCCTCTCCAAAATTCACAAACAATCGGAAATTAAGTAGACAGAAAGAAAATGAAGATGTTTCGTGTATTACTTTTTGACACAACAAGGTTGCATACCTCTTCAGCTTGAAAGTTGATGGAGTATTTTCCCAGACCAATTGAATGCAATAAGTTACTCACCGTGAGCGGTTGGCTCTCCTACAAATTATAAGAGAGAAAAGTGTTAATAAAGAAGCACTAATACTAAGCATTCAGTGATAGACTCATTGCAGTTAATATTATTACATAATCCAGAAGAGTGAAAATCATCAGCTCTTCTAGACAAAATCCTAAGATCTGAATACTCAAAATAATGCAGAACTACAGTGTTGTCTCTACTTGTATCCACAAGGAAAATGCGTGCTTCAGGATTGTCAAGGAAAAACCTAGGTCAATCGCACAGTCAAATTCAATAGCGGTTGTAGACTCATGGAACCAGTTCGATAGCATGATTCTGCGCTGGATCATTTGGTCAATATATCAAAATCTGGATTATTTTGAAGTTATTTATAATGCATCTTACTTTAGCAAAAAGCTCCTGAAATCAATGTTCAATATCGTCCTGATATTGATAGGTAATCGTGCACAAAAGAATCAAGTTTTAAGTGCATGTGTAATTGTCCTCCCGAGTAATTTGATGTCTCATGTACAAGTTGAACTTATAGCCAAAATAGATTATTACAGCAGCATGTTCAAGTTTTTCTTGATATGAGAATAGGCTATTTAACTTGAGAATTGCTTAGCACAGACAAAAAAGAGTAACCACTTATTCCATGAAAATTCCTCACTAGCAGAAGAGGTGGGGAATCTAACAGAGAGAATTTTTACTGGGTAAGGAGATCTGGGAATGCCACCAGGTGCTGGAGCAAGCTCCGGAACCAGCTTGCCAGAATCCAGAGGACCTCTTGAGGTGGTAGGCACCGGCACCTTTGGCCTAGAAGATTCCATGGGATTACTTAGCAACACAGGCCCTGTTCTTGAAGCATCTATTGTCCTCATTGATTGTACCCGTGGCAGTTCATTCATTGCACTCCTGGGTGTAGAAATTCCAGCAGAAGATCTGGGAAATCTATCTGGGGACCTTGTTCTTACTCCATTTGGGGTCCAAGAAGTATAAGAACTTCTCATTGAATCCCCACGCACAGTCTCAACAACCCTGCTTGAAGATGGTATGTTTCTCAAGAGGCTCCTATCAGGAGATTCCATTGAACGAATAGCTCTCGACACCTTCTCATGTAGTTCCACTTTTTTACGCTGCTCATTCTCGAGCTCTATACGCCTAGAAATTCTCTTTTGCGTTAGTTTCAAACGGAGATCCTTGGGATCTAAGCGAGAATCTGCGGCCATAAAATTCAAACACCCAGGAAAAGAGGTTGACATGCACAAATCATTTTAACCGGAATCCATAAAGTTACATGTTCAAGAGATCAACAATTACCATCCACGTGGCTGCTGTATCCACAGCTCCTTGCACTCTGATCCTCTCTCCTCCTACGCATAATCCCATCATAACCATGCAAAAGAAGAAGGCATTTTTCTATCTTCATAAATCCACAAATCTCTAGAACTTGAGCCAAGAAGAACGCCTAGCAAGCTAGCGGAGCGTAAACTTAACCCAAGTGACAGCAGAAAAGCGGGAGGTACTAACCTTTTGTTACGACTAAATGAGTGATCAGCACTGCTCGATTCTGACAATGATCTTTTGCTTCCCGATGCCACTGGAGCGTTAGCACGACCACCATCAGAGTCTCTCCACGAATCCTTCACCACTTTCTACACATAAAAAGCACAAAAAAGAAAACACTAAAAGAATTAGCCGCATTTCAAACAAGTGACAATCTTTATCAAATTTAAGCTGAATAACGTAACTATTCTTTTTACTATATGGTAAGCAAAATTAATCAACCGTAGCCTAGACAATGAACACATCAGATAATGATGAAAAAGGTCGTACCTGACCAGAGCGGCCGAGAGTGATGGTGACTTGAGGTTTTGCCATTTTATAGTTTCCCAGTTGCCCCTCCGACTTAAGAGAAGAGAGGTTGACTTACAAATACATCTACACAGAACAGGTCTCAATATCGAAGAATTTCGGGACGAAGAAAAAGCGAGGGATCGTTCCACAACGGTTGATGGTTAAAAGTACCGATATTAGTATGAGCCCTAGAAGCAAGTTTTGCAGGGAATTTTTATTAGGTTTTTCAATCTGAAGAAGCCTCTTCATATCAGCAAATATTTTATTCGTATTGACCAAATTAACCTTGGACATCGTGGATAGAAAAACAACTGCAGTCGGTCTACTTGGGATTTAATCATTAAAAAGATTTCTTTTATTTTTTATTTCATTAAAAAGACTTTGCTTTCATCATACATTAGCATCGCTGATATTCAAATTGAAGAATTTGAAGTTCAAATACTACTAATAGTTCCTAATTGGGTCTTGCATCCTTTAATCTCTTATGTTGCAATATATAATGTTAATTTGTTCTTCAACGGGGAAGTGCAAAATACCCAACACCTTCAACTAAAAATACATCTTAGCTCACTGGAAAGAATTTTCACACAGCACCTGGAACAACAAATTAACAAATCACTGCATATATAGCTTTCGAGAATTTTTGAAGCAGCATCAAAAGATAAGGTATGAGTTCACCTTTTGAAATTGAATCAAACAAGCATGGCATGAGGAGAAGCCACAACAACGAATGATGTGAAACAAAGGAAGCCCATTGCTAATATGGCATACAGGATTATATTTTCTTCATCATAGACATAAATTTACATTCACAAGTTGCTATTCATTACAAGAAGAAAGCATCACATATTCGCTGTTGTCTCTTTGATTTCTTCCAAGGATATGACCTGCAGAGCAGAAGGTGCTTCCAGTAAGACAACAGTAAACGCCAAAGTTCGCACATGAGTTTTCTACAGCCAACGAACCTAAGGCAATAAACCTTTATGCAATATAGGATTGATCAGGTTAAAGAAGGAAATGATGCAGCTTTATAACAGTGCAACTAGGAACTTTACATCATAGTGCCTCCAATTCCACAGATAACATTTTAGGAAATTTTGAAGTTCAGAGCCTTAGGCAAAACGAAAAAGCATCACACTACAGCCATACCTGTTCCTGGCCGGCAAAATCATTATCAGGGGTGAGAAAAAGCATGCAGTGGCATTCCTTCCTGCCAATGCAACAGTATGATTAGAATATGAAAGGCAATTGAAGCCCAACATCCAACTATGATAACCAATTAAGGGTATTACAAAGAGAAACTTCATATGAATAAGATTGCAGACAAATGAAACTAATAATCAAATATTAAACAGTCATGGCAAATAAATATATAATAATTTAAATAACAATTTCATGGGTGGTTTGAATCAATCAGACTGTAGAATAGGTAATCAAGGAGAAATATTAACATATGTACAGTAACTTACTAGGTAGAAAGACGAAACTTAACAAGCCAAGCTATTTCTAAAGACATAATTTTTGCACTGAAAACTTACAACTGCAGTCACCACAAGAATGCAATGACTTGTGGTTTAAAAAGAAAAGCTAAAAAACAGGAGGAAGCAATGGTCACCAAAAGGATGAGAATGCAACTTTTTTGAAACTGGGCCGCTTCGACCTCCCAAATGGGCAATGGGACAAACTTATCTATGTTTAAGAGGGTGTTTCAGTGAGCTTATAAGCTCTTTAAAAAAACTTATAAGATGTTTGAGAGTTTAGAAGATGCTAAAAAGCATTTGGTAATGCTAGAAGCTTATAAGTTGTTTAAATAAACTATGGAATTGCCAACTTATTGCTAAGATCTTAATAAATTCCTTCAAAGTAATTAGAAATTTGTCATTAATAGCATTTTATAAGCTCCATGATCTTATTTCATCCAAACACTTCAACAACTTAGTTTTAAAATATGATCTAACATCTTATAAGATGAATGAGCTTATAAGATCTTTTAACTAAGCCTAACCAAACCCCCTTTAAGAATCGATGTGCTTTTTATGTCAAGAACAAAAAGAGAGAGAAAGAGAAATGGTGCCCAAATATTCAGTGTAACTAGCCACTAAAAGTTCTTTATTCCCTTTACAGAGTGTCCAGATATTTCAGATTGCAGGTGCAGAGAGCATTAGGCCTCTGCATTCCCAATATTGTTATAATCTTAACACCATAGTTGAATTAATCAACCTACGATTCCTTCCTCAAATCTAATATCCCAGGTTTTGGTGTATCAAAGAAATTCCAAAACACAAAATCAAAGCAACTTTCTGAAGCTTGAACTTGAGATACACTTCCAAGTTCAGGAGAAGAAACATGATCCTCCAGGATATTGACTAGATATGAACAATATGATGCGACCTTCAACGTCTAAAATTACCTTTCTCTCATAGGGACACACGGACAATTCCAAAAGCCCTGCTGTGCCTCAGCAGCTTTATCATCATAGTGCCTGAGTTGTAAGTGGTGTAAACATCTTGAAGCACCATAATGTTATAAAATTTGAACTACCTCTGAAATGAAATAGGAGAAAGAAACATATTGTTCAATCCAAAAGTACAAGAAAAACAGTGGATAATTACCTGCAAGGGCAAAGGGGTGCACCTAATGTATCCTTGTGTTCTGCCAACCCCTGCAACCATATGTTATTCATGACCAATGATTCAAATAGAGTTTGTGACAATCCCCAGCTCCTCTTCCCACATTATAATTATAAACCAGAGAAAGAAATAACTAATCGTAATTCAAAAGGTTTTTCATTCCTCATAGAGTGAGATATATTCATCAGGTGTAGACAAGAAAATAATAGGTTAACCATCTTACTTCTCAGGTGTAGACGGAAAATGGTAGGGATATTCAAAGAAAAATAAACAATTCTTAAAGCTTAGCCAAACATACATGTAACTGAGAGCAGTAGCTTGCACAAGTTATTAAAGTTACCACATCACCAAACAAAACAAATTTTAGTCATTAACTGTCCCAGCTAGAAGCAAACTATACTGGTATAGGGATAAGTGGAAGAAAAGAAACTGATTAAGATGAATGGGCGTGAATATAGTCTATGTAAATGTAACTGGGATGTTCTCTACCTCAACTCATTTGGAATCCATGGACAAGTAACCTTTAAGTCACACGCCGATTTGCTAACCAAAGCTAAAAGATCAGGGTGGCAATTGTTTGCGCTTATCATTTCATTTAATTGAGAGATAAACTACAAGTAACTAATTCATAGAAATTTTGACTTCACGATCCATGAAAGACTAGTGTGAAAGACAAGATTTAAGGAATGAAATTTACTAGCATGAATGTATATGATCAGTTTTTTCACCATACACTAGGCATTTATGGATTGCTTCTACAAGGACAGAAAGAAAAAAGCAAGACCGCAAGTAACGGAATAAATACCTTGATGACAACCGAGGTGACACCTTTATCGACACAGAAATACGTGCCGGACTTGCGAGCATACTGCTCCGAAAATTTCCTCATTATTTCTACTGATTTTTCAGTTGGCTCTACTACAAATTGCACGCAACCATTTCAAACTCGATAGTTTCAATTCTAATTACCAGGGAAAACAAATGAAAATATTTATAAAAAAAAAAACACTTAATTCAGTGGATTCAGGTTACCTTTAGCCACAATTCCATGGCGGCGAGGCGGCGGCCGGGCGACGGATGGAATGGCGAAGCTTACGCTGTAAGAAGTGGAAGCCTGAAGAGCTCTCATGGCAGAAGCCTTGTACCAAATTTAGTTCTGTAGCAACAACAGCAATATCTATCCAACAGATTGTCCGGAATCTTTGGATGAATTTTGCTGTTATGTTTTACTTAGAATTTTTTCTGAAATTACAAAATATGATTTTATGTGAGTGATTAATTTGTAGGTGGTGAGCAGTAGCACTGAGCTCCAGCACCACTCGTTGACAATATCGGCGGACGAAATCACAGAGCCACTCCTTCAGTCCTCACCTCAAATCCGTCACCCACATCAAATGTATGGGCTGGGGTTAGACTTGGACCCAACTCTACATTGGACTTCCTACGAGATGGCCCAAGTCATGAAAAGAGTTGGGCCCAAGTAGCGAATAAGGATCCACAAATGGGCCAATAAAATGTACAGTTTCACAAAGTACAGCCCACATATATAATTAATATTTTTTTTTAGTATTATCGCTCTCACTCTTTTTTCAATATTTCTCATAATTTTGTTCTATCTTTATAATTAATATACTTTTGTTAAAATTCAAAATTAGCTTTGCACGTACATTTGAATGTGTCGCGTACACTCATATAAATAAATTATATGGGAATACCATTTTTCAAATGATGTGAGAATAAGTAGATAGAATTAATATTCCTCAACTCAAAATGTAGAGTGATATGATCATTCTCTCCATTTACATATAAATGTGTAGAATTTGCATGACTCATGACTGCCTTTGTTGGTTTTGTGTGGGGACAAAGAGAGTTAAACAGTAGGCGCGCATGCAGCAACAGCAACAGGAACAGGAAGAACAAAACTGGCAGAAAAGGAGCATATCCCTCACATCCCAATTTCCATCCTAATTCATTTCTCTTGAATTCTTTATTGGAAATTAATGAATTTTAAATTCTTTTGAAACTATATTTTATTGGAAATTAATGAATTTTACATTCTTTTGCAATGGTTATTTAAAATCGTGACCTCTCAAATCTAAATCTAGCAATATTGTATGGAGAAAATGTGGAGCATGGAAGATGAGTAGTAGAGAATGTGTTAATTAAAGCAGTGATTAATTAGGTAGGGTACGTAGCTGCTGTGCAAAAAACTAGCTAGCCAACCTTAAATATTTATAACAAATTTATAGAGAGAAAGAGAGAGATTTTGAGGCGGAAAAGCTGGTGAAACAATTGTGTATCTTCCCCGACATGACATGTTAGGTAGCTACATATGATCATTCATGTACCATGAAATAACCCCTCTCTCTCTCTCTCTCTCTCTCTCTCTCTCTCTATATATATGTACCATGAAATAACCCCTCTCTCTCTCTCTCTCTCTCTCTCTCTCTCTCTATATATATATATATATATATATATATATACACACACTTTGTAAATGAAGATATCAAATACCAGACACCATCAACATTTAATGAACGTGTGTGTACATATATGTATTCAAGTAAATATACATCCACTAAAGAGTAGCATGCTATAATCTAAAAACCATCCCATCAGCTCTGCGCTGGACTGATCAGTGATCGATGAATGTGATTACTGGAGCCCTGGATTTAACAAAGGAAACATCGGTTTTATTCGTTCCAAGTGTTTATCATCCTGATTTCATACCATTCTAAATTCTCTAATATGTATGAATTCATTGAATCATTTTGGTAAACTCATAAATTGAAAAAGAAAACCTATCAATTAAACCCTGTGTGGAGTTTTCAGCAGTAAATTGCGAGCAGAGATCATTCCCATTTCAAAACTTGAATTTCCACACACACCATTCATTATTCTTTCATCAAATTAATTATGATTGGTAGTGAGTAGTGAAGAAATACTAATCAGCATTACAACGTCTGATGCTATATAGAAATATCTTATACGTACTTATAATGATTAATTACGGGAGTGTGGAGCTGATTGACACAACCAACTTCAATTTTTGACAACTGAAAACTTATGTAATAATTAAACATCATGGATCAGCATATATACATACGGGTAAGAGAAATTCAAGGAACTATATATATATATATGTCGATAGATAGATATCACATGAGATCAAACCCTAAACTCAAGGTTTGCAAACCCTAATCTCGGTAAACACAAAGCACAAAGTTGCTTGTTTCCATGATCTTATACAAGCCGAAGAACATAAAATACAGATCCGTAAAACGCGCACCAGAGACAACAAACCCAAACAAAAGATGGAAGAAATACAAACACACACAGACAAAGATCTTTGTTTCAAACTCCCACAGACGTACCAACACCAACACACACTTGACAGTACTGCTACTCCACGACTAATTTAACTCATACCTTCTTATACTAAATTAATACTACTTAATTATATGTTTCTTATTACACACACACACCCACACACAAGATCTATTACAGTTACCTTTCAGGAAGTGCAAAGAAAGGCAGGCTTTGATAGAACCCAAAACAAGGAAAAAAAAAGTTAGAAGAGCGATATATCGGACCATGATGCTTGATTCCCCATGAAATGAAGAGAAGAGATCATCAGAAAAAGGTGGGAAAAAGGTTGATCATCATGTGAGTTGGATCAAAGGCTTGGAAACAAATTTTCTTTTTTTGGGGAAGAAGACTCCAATTGCTGCTTGCTTTTGCTTTTGCTTTTGCTGAGGCTGTTGTTGGGCATCATCATCATTAATAATAGGTGAGAAAAAGTCCAAATTGGTGAAGCCTTTTCTTCTTCGATTTCTGGAGGGATGATGATAGGTTTGGTGCAGAGCGAGCGTGGGCATAATGATGGGTGTTTTGAAGAGAGGGGAGGGGGTGGGGTGGTAAGCGCATGATCATATGATATCATATGAAATGATGATTGCTTGTGGGTTCTGTGGCGCTGAATTAGTGTGTGGGGGTGAGGTGAGGGATATACACTTAATAAATAGGGATAATTACCTCTACACTCTTTAATTTGATTTATATAAATTAATTATATATATACCATCAAAATAATTTATATAAAAATAAATCGGTGTATAATGTAATTATCCTTAATAAATAACAAGCAAATTAAGAATAAATAAAAAAAAGGGGGGGTTGCAATGTTTCGTTTCGGGCTGTCTCTTTCTATCTTTCTTTGTTTTTCTTTTTCGTACAATGTTCGTTTCTTAATTAAGCAATAATTATATTTATAATCTATTTAGATTAGTTATATTCATTTTTTGGAAAACTAAGTACAGATATAAAAGAATGTTAATATTATTTACATAAATCATCTTTTTTCTAAAGTTTATTTTCATTAAATTCATCAAAGTTTCATACATAAAAGAACATTCATTCTTGATAGGGATAGCAAGAGCAGCATGCCCTTCCATCACTCTTTTGGTGCAACATGGATATGCGTGTTATTCCATCTCTTCATCAAATTACACTACCTACTCACTTTCTATTATAATAAAGTAAGTTACATAGAATCACACTTTTTTCTATTATATATATTTCAGTACGTACCATGTTAGCATCCTATTATGCGCTTCTATTGCAAAATTTAACATGATTATGCCTTTTTGACCAAATACTCAACACTAGTTCGTTGAATTTTTTGTGGTTGCTGTACCTATGTTTCGTTCCTCTTCTTTTTTCAAAAACATACGCACACTTTTCAAATATTATTTTGTAAAGACGAAAATTATTCAAATTAGGCTTGTTTGTGTCTAATAAATTATATCAGACTTGTTATACTTATGATAAATACAGTATAATTATTTATACCTAGTATATGGTCAAATCCGATTCAAATTAAAATGTTCTAATA
Organism: Sesamum indicum; assembly: GCF_000512975.1. Classification (NCBI taxonomy): domain Eukaryota; kingdom Viridiplantae; phylum Streptophyta; class Magnoliopsida; order Lamiales; family Pedaliaceae; genus Sesamum; species Sesamum indicum. The sequence continues at coordinate 550,563 of NC_026159.1, forward strand.
CAATGTTATTCCTTTTGCTTTGAAAACGTTTTTGTGAACATTTGCGCGTGTTGGAATGAGTTGTAAAATTTGACTAATTAATTAGTACGTTTATTTGACATTTGTTTATGGAAAAAATGCTTTAATATTTTTCTTGTTTTCATATGTAAATAGAAGCATGTGTGCCAAAGATAATGGCTTTTTCCAAAAGTAGAGAGGTGTGTTTTCTGGAAATGGAGTCGAAATCAGAATGTATGATTTGAATAAAATAGTTTCCCTCACAGTAATATTTCTTGAGAATGTACCAAATCTAACACGCCTTTTTTCTGGTCCTTAGAGAAGTTCAGATAATTACAACAAAAATTATCAAAACAGGGCCGCCCAATGGCAATATTGAAAATACATATAACCTTTCCCTGAATATTTCTACACAAGTTCAATGCTCCAATATCTAACATGATAATTGAATCAAACTTGTACACACAAAATGAAAAAAAAAAAAACAGGAAGTTGGAGTATTTGTTCCAAATTTTATTGTTTAATATATATACACATACAATGGGTACAAAAATTACATGAATGATTTTACTTGACGATAAAATTATATGTTAAGAGGCATATATAAAATGTAATAACATTAGAAATGGAAAATTCAAATGGTAACAAAGGGAGGGTGCAGGCATGCGTCACACACGCGGCGACCAAAGGGGAAAACAGTGCAGTAAAATGTGATTTCCCAGAGCATGTAAGACTGCACAAATTGGGTCATGCCGAGTACGTTTACTACTTTGAAGTCAAATCGGGGATGCAGAGATGTGGAGCATAATTGATATCTTCTTCACATGAGGGCTACAGCTTCAGCTTCAGCTTCAGCATCAGGGTCCACTTCCAAATTGTGTACATACAACAAAGATGGCAATGCTCTGTACAGATTCCTGAACTATATCAGAAACAAGTTGATAAGAGCTTATTATGCCTAGAAATGACAAAAGCCCATCATCACGCCGGTTCCCACCTTACAATTCATGCCACTGTTGCCGAAGCTGTTTTCTCACTTGCTAACATTTTATTTCTTTAGCATGAACTAGCTACTTCCCACCACATATATAATACCACCTGTAAGTAATTATCTTTGCTTTGGGTGGTCACCAGCTAGAAAGAGATTAGACTTTTGCTCCTCTTCTAACAAAAAAGATTCACGTAGATATGCCTTTTGTCTTGGACGGTAGACCTTGCGAGGAGAAATGAGCTCCTAAACATCGGATTCATCGCATATGGTTAAAGGAGCATTAGAGAATAAGCAACTAGCTGTTCGTCTGTAGCATTTAATGCTACGTGTTCATCATTGAGACTTCAAACCGCACTCCAATCTTATAGCTGATATGAGCTCGGGAGATATGTGCTGCCGAGCCTTCGCCTCCCCACGGGCTGAGTCATTTTTCAAATCTTTATTCACCTTTCCACTAGCTTGGTCGGGCTCCACTCCTGATCCCCACCCTCTATAGAGTATCACTTTGCTAGGTTCTTGAGACACAAGAACAGCACCAGTCGCTTGCTGAGAACATAAGTGAACAGAACGATTCTTTAGTTTCACAATCTAAATCAGTTTAAGAACTTAAAATCCCAACATACAGACCTCCAGATTGTAGATCACTTCCCGGACTGACGTCCCTTTTGCTCTGCCTTTGATATTCACTATGGCTAGAGGATGCTTTTCAAAGTGTGCCTTTATTGCTTTAGCAACTCCAGTGACGACATTGCTCTTTCCTAACGTAGCAATGGTAGAAGAGGTCAAATATTATTCATCACACAGTGTACAATTTGTAGAGTAATAAAACAATAGTAACTTCAAATCCTTGCAAAGAAACATTGGTGAACTTTGTCTCTCAGAAAAACTAAGTCTTAGCTTAGAGTCTTAGACAACTATAATTAAAAAGAGCAAAAGCCACAAAATGTGCAGGATGGTATCAGTATTACCTACAGCAAGCACAGGTAGTTTCTTCATTTTAAGAGCCTGCTTTCTTAGAAGCAGCCTCTCTCTGTTTGAAAGCTGCAAAGCTCGGAAGGGCATTGCTGCTGTTGCCTCGCTCAATGCTTTCTTCACGGATGGTTCTAATTCAACATTCTGGAAACCACCAGTACTGGAATCCCTACCTCCAGTGTGAGACTGGATACAAGTAGTGGTTGAAGAGCTTGTTCGATCTTGGAACTATAAAATCAACATCAAATTAGAAATTTATTCAGAAGATATTTATTCATAACACCAAATAAAAAGATGAATCCACACTTATTTTAGGATTTACCCTGAGACTAGATGAAAGTTCAATATGTCCACTTTGCTCATTTATGCTTAAAAGGCCCTTGGTTTCCTGAGGTAATGATCTGGGCTGGAGCTCCTCTTCTGTTGTTTCAAACAAATAATTGCCTTTAACAGCAGAATGTAAAGACACATAGCCTGATGAGTCCTGTTGAACAATATCCTCAGAGTCTTTTGCAGTGTGCATCAAATCCTCTGGGTCCTTAGATGTGTCATCTGTTCCAGGGCTGTCTCTAGCCTTCCAACCATTACAAGTGAACTATCTTAAGTATTTTGCACTGAGAAAAGGAATACCATAAAGAAAATGGAAAAAAACATATAAATTCACTTGTACATGGATGAAGGGCCAAATTAGCATACTTTTATCATTATTTACTTACAAATTTCAACCGCACACCGAGTCAAAATTCCAAGAAGATAAATTTGTAGATTCTACAGGTAAAGAAGGACAGACATATTTAAAATATATCCAGAGCAGTTATATGCTAGTTTTTACCTCATTGGCAAGCTCTCCAAAGTAAGACTGGTGGGCACTTTCAGGATCTTGATGAAGTGCTTTATCTTTGTTGTAATGATTTTTACTATTCTTCTGGTCAACCTAGATGACAATAGTATAAGTAAAGCATAGCCTAAATGGTCAAATTCATAAAACAGAACGAAAAGAGTGTGGATCAGTATAAATTATCAAATATAACTTACAAATCCAAGTTCCAAATCTTTTGTCAACTGCATATCATTGGGATCACCTTCTTTGGCCTGGCATAAGATATAGCTGTAAATTACTATCACATTCAATTGATAAATAAATTGGCTGCGAATGAAAAAACCAGAATAAATGTACCATTTGGAGCTTCATTTCGTCAATATTTCTGCTGAGCTTTAAAACATGTAGTTTCAAGGACTGCATCATATAGAAAAGATGCATAAGACAGTAGCTAACATCAGCTGTTTGCCATGTCAAGAAAAGTAAGGGACTGAACGAAAGAGGGAAATAGAAAAGAAAAGAGACACGATAAAATATTTAACAGAACTACTACACATGAGAAGATAGTATCTGAGCTTCATTAACAGATAGATTTTTGTAATCTGCAGAGAAAAACACCAAAGGGAAGCATTTACATATGCAAACAACATAGAGAACATCAAAGTATTGCATAAAAATACTGCTGTTATTGCCTCAATATTAGGACTGGACTTCCGTAAGATAATGTTAATGAGATTAAACAAACATTCTTTTAGCATATTTTGTGTTCCTCAAAGAAACAGGCAAAATGTTCATTTGATTTCTTTAATATAGTTGGCATTATTTTATCCCGGAACAGAAAGGATCCTTTTCTCTGTGTTTGTGCTTGGCTCGACTTGGGACAACACAAAAAGATTGAACTGATTCCCTTGAGGTCCTTAAAGAGGAAAATAAAAGCTTAGTCTCTTATTAGACATATGCAACTATACCTCACGGCGTTGTGCCTCTAGCGAACGTCTCATTGCTTCTCGTTTACTCAGAAGTGTCTGAGGCCTCAAAGAAGCAGGGCGTGTATAGTTTTTTCCACGATATACAATGATTGCATAACCTTTACTAACTCGCTCAACTGCTACTAATATGCCACCACTTTCAGCTTCTAAAGTCCGTGCTATTTCATGAATCTCTTTGATGTTCCTCCTGCCAATACATACCTTCACCAGTTCCCTATATTTCCAGTGCAGATGCATGTTTTCGATTGTTCCATCAAAAACTCCTCGACGACCTGAGATGAAAAGAGAATTGGTCAAAAGATAAAATGCATTTATTTTTACTTAGACCCCCACTATTTAGATTTCAAAATGGCTAGTATATGTCAAACACTAGTTTCTCTAAGGGAGGACTCCCGCATAGTAAAACACTGACCCAACAGTAGGAAAGGTTTCATCCTCAAACCCACTTTTCTCAGCATGTATCTTTCTTCTTCAGTTATACCCTCTTTATCTATCTCAGGTGGTTGAGGCATCTCTTCTTTCTCTAGCTCTGCCAAAAGCTTCTCTGCCCTGGCCTTTTTTGCTAAGGCCTTCAACCAATCCAAACATCAACATCATGCACCGAAAACGAGTTGGGAAATAATTGGATGTGTATGGACATTGATCAATGCCTACCATGGATAACTTGGTACTTGTTCTCTCCATTGCTGCCTGTGAGAACTTCAGCTTCCTTTCTTCAGATTTTTGGTTACATTCTTCATCATGCTCAGCTTCAGCAGCATATTCCTTGGTTCCATGTTTAATTTCCTTTGCATCCAAAATCGGTGAGTTCCCTGTCCTGGTTTTTGACATATCTATCCCGTATTTCCTCCGCTCTTCTATAGCTGAAGAGACTGCAGCTGGTAAAAAATCCTTTCCCCGATAGAAAGCAATGAATTCGTTATCCCTTGACAGTAAGGTTCCTCCAGTCAACCACTGCAGGAGTTTTCAAGTATATAGATATCTCTGAAAAAATTCCAGACAATAAACTACTAAAGAAGAATTGCACAATCTACCACATAAATTCAACAGATACCAGAAAGGCAGAAGATATAACAGCAGAAGCTATGTTGCTTATATACACCACTATGATAAGCATTAACTGCTCGAATCAGACAAGGTCACAAACCTTTAGTTCTTCAGCCATCAATTCACTGTTTGTGTTTTGAACTCCCCTTTTTATAGCAATTTTGGCAATTTCACATTTCTCCCAGAGCTTAACAATGGCGGCAGCCAATCCTTGAAGCTTCCTATTTCTGCCTGAGAATAAGACAAGTAAAGAAGATATGAGTCAGCTGGAAATATTGACTACTTCTTGTGACTACCAAGATTTCATTTTATATATAATTCTGATTCCCAAGAGTTTCAAATAACCTCACTAATACAGGTTTCCTGAAGGGTCTCCAAGAGGTTGTCATGGCATGTAAAACCATCTTGACACTAAGGTAAATGTCATCAGACCAAAATTGCAACTTCACAGGACTAACATTAAAAAATAGGATAGGGGAAAAACAGGTCTGACCTAATGCAAATGTCAGGGTTGACCACGTCCCTATTATGTTGGTAATAATATAATAGTTTAGGTATGAATCTGGAGAAGGACAAGATAACTAACCTAGAGCAAAATGGCATGGTAAAGGCCGACCGAGTCTCCGTAATGTAGTCATTTCATCGTTTGTCAGTTTAGGTTTAACTCCGTAGGGAAGTAGACGGAATGGTCTCTTATATCCAGGAACTACTGCTGGCAAAAGATCAGCATCAACAGGCAAAGGATCACATCCCCACCAATCACTGAAACGTGGGCCAAGTCCTTCTAGCAGAGTATCAACTTCGTCAGCAAGCTCTGCCTCCCCAGGAAGCTGGAAGCGAACTCTATTTGGCAAACCTACCCCTTGTATTAAGGGTAGATGAGAAATGTGTGTGCCAGAGTTCAGTCTACGAGATTCCACAGCGTCGGTGACTGGTGACTGCTCATCCGTTTTACCAACTATTCCTTGATCCTTGTCTATATTAGGAGATTCTTCAGAAGAAGAGTCATTTGATAATTCATCAGTCAGAAAGTACGGATACTTGTAATCAGATCCTCTGTACAATATTATATTACTTCCAGATCTCCAAATAACTAGACCTCCCGTTTTTCTCTGAAATGTTCCCAATTAATTTGGTGTTAGATAAAACATATTACACTTAGATTTCAAAATAATTTGCCAAGCAGAGACAAGCATTTTACATATGAGATAATATTAATCATTGAATTGACTGCTGAGATACCTCATGCAAGATTGTTTTCAATACATGGATAATTTCATATTTAGACTAAAATTGTGACGCTCTACCCACAGATAGATGATTCCAGCACAATAAAATTTCTCAAATATGTTTTGATAGGATTCAATTCGATATGACCAGTATACTAAGTCTTAGTAACTCCAAGTTTTTCCATTGCTTGCATATATTGTCATTCACTCAAATTTCGAACAATATTAAAGTCGAAACACATCGAACCTCCAATAACTCATGAGTCCTCTTCATATTCAGCCTGCATATATCCTCGCACGTAATCTTCACGAGCTCGGACCGCCTCCATCGCTCGTGAATCCCATTCACAATCCCTTCCGTGATTCCAGCTTTCCCTGCCTTCAACTCCTTCTTCAGTCCAATCCCAATACTCCTCAGCCTCCTGAGCTCATCCTTCGGCAACGTAAGCTCCGCCAAACTTGGAGCACTCTCCTTCTTTCCCTCCCTGCGTTTCCTAATCCTCTCTTTCTCCTCCTCCTCCAAAACCCCGCGCCTTAACTCATGAAACCTCCGTATCGCATTCCCCGACCCGGGGTCAGGAATCGGGTTCTCCGGCGTGCTCCAGCTCGGGTCCAGTGTATGCCCGACTCGAAACTTCGGCAAACGGGTAGGGAACGGGATAAAAATTTCTCCAGGAGAATTGGGTCCAGGAGGTAATGTTTCATCATCATTATCATTGCTACTTTCTTCTACGTATCCAAGGCTACGGAGTTTCTCCGCTATTCGATGGATGGCGGACGCCGGAAGAGTCTGGCTGTCCGCCCCGGATGCGGCAACGGAAATAGAAGCTCGCCGGCGGAAGGGTTTAAACAGAAAATTTGGATAATGATAACTTGGAATTCCAAACGAGGGTTTTAGAAGGGTTGTGGAAGGGAGAAAGGAGAAATGACGATCGCAATTGCAGAGAGAAACCAACATTTCGCAGTTAATTTATCTAGAGCAAGATAACGAGAGAAAATTCCATTTGAGCTAAGCATTGAACTCAAAAGATGCCACTCATCAGTTTAACAGCTTTTCTCTATTGGTTAAATTGCACTTCGGTCCCCCAAGTTTATTCCCACATCTAAAAAGACCAAATTCTTTGAATAATTTGATTTTACCCTTCAGAACATGACAAACTAAACTAATGTCAAGAACCGTTGATGTTGTTTTTGTACGGAACAGATAATTTCAATTAATAAATTGGTATAAGAGATAAAGACATGAATTGTCAGTGAAACGAACTTTTTGTAAAAACGTCTTGAATTAAATTTAAAGATGTAACAAACTACAACTAAACAATTATCATGATATATATGGTATATATCTCATTTCGAATTACATTTAATTTAATTATATTTTGTTGTTTTTGAAACATCACACGGATATTAATCACCTGCACATTATCATATCCTTTCAAAACATAAATGATTTCTCTAAGAGGGACAAACGTAGTCCCTCCATTCATGTAAGCATTCCCAGAAACTTCAGAGTCAGGGTTAAAGAGTTACAATCATAATCATCAGGACATGTAATGAGCTGTGCAGATAGTGTTGAGGTCATTACACAGCTCCAATGTTTCCAATATAATCACTCCGAACAGTTTCCAGGCAATGTTATTGGAATCAGTAAATTTATGACATTAATCTGAAGGAAGAATTACACAGCACAGTTTTTCATACATTTCAAATGGGTGAATGAATTAAAAAAGACTGCACAGACAATGGTTTTTATTTACAATTTGGTTATTTGTGTGATTTCCCCAAGCATCTGGCTGGAGGGTTTAATGATATCGACAAATGCACATGGAAGCAAGAGAGATCCACTTGTTCTGTTGATTATATCAGAAACCATCATGGAATGAACTGTGATCAAGCAGTTGCATCTGCTATGAGTGTTTGTTTATCCCTGTAGATGAAAGAGCCTGTGTGTGAGTAAACTGATGAACGAGGTGCCAAAGAACAAGAAACTATGAGGACGACAGTTTTATTTCAATTTCTGTAATTATTACATCCCGTACAGGACGAAGCTCTTATTTACTCTTGTAACTAATTAACAAGAAAAAGGCTAATGTTCCTCAAAACTCACATCTTGGCATGGAGGTATTGTTCCACTGTAAGAGGCTTAGGACCCCCAAACCAATTGATCATAAAGATATTTTCAATCTCTAATTTGAAGACCTGGAAATTGTGACTTTTGGGCCAGCCTGCCAAAGTTCCAAAGCATAGATAAGTCAGAAACGGCATATTTTGACAGCAAAAAATGCAGAAAATACCATATCTTGATGGCCGGAAAACGGCATCCAACAATACATTCACAGAATGACAAAATAGCAGCTGTAGCTGTTTCTGGAGATGTTCTCTTACCTTTCATCTCAGGGTGCTTCGTGAACAGCGCAGTTTGAGCAAATTCAGCTTCCTTAGAAGTTCCCTCAAGTAATTTTAACTGAAACTCCAACCGTCAAGTGAAAGTTACACTAATATATCAACACACAAATGATCCACGTACCAGAAACACTTAGTTTATAGGCAAGGGTCTGATGATTGTAACAAATATATGTTGGATGCCAGTTTACTTTTGTTTCCACATAAACCAATGTCAAATTAATGACCAAACAGCAAATTATAACAACTCAATCTTAGCATGATGCATGTCAAAATCTGCTTGTGAGCACCAGCATAAGTTTAGCAGAACACAAGAGTAAAGGTAAAGAAACAAACATTCTAAGAGCAGACTAAGAGATGCAAACAAGCATGAAGATGGAGATGCTATATCCTTCATTAAATGAAGTAATTGAGGAATCACCTTTCCTACGAGCGTTATCTTAGCACAAGTGGGGTTCTCAGGGTCTTTCTTGCCACAAGTCCCAAGGTTATATTCGCTTATCGTGAAGGACGATCTCTGGTCTTTCAAAGCATTACTCGCTGTTGGATCAAGGGCAGTGAGGTAGAAGTAGGGAATACCTTTTCCTTTGTCCGGTAAGCCATCGCTGAATGAGACCACATTCCTGCAAAGGATTCAGATTTTTCATACATAAGCAGAACCGTTGTGTAGACCACCAGAAATTCCAGATGAAACACCTGAATAGTTTTTCAATCAATTGGGAAAACAGCTTATAACGATTTGGATTCAATCAAGACATACCCAAATGGCGCACCTCCCCAGTCACTGGATATTGTGCTGCACATTAAATGGAATACATCAGCTTTTCAGTGTAAATGGTGTTTAATTTCGTATAGGTTTTCGCATGAAACGTGATGTTTGGATTAATTAATGAGATGGTATTTTATTGCAAAACTGTATCGTCAAATCAATATATTTACAATTAGAATTCGTATAAACAAGTATGCTTTCACTTTAATTACCATTTCAACTGAAAATGAGAACATAAACAAACAGGCAAGTTCAAACCTCCAACATATACAAGTCAGACACTAACAACCGACAACAAAACAAATAACCAAGCATTTTTCTCTAGTTATTCGGATCACTCATCAGTTATGCAGCAAAAATCAGACAAATCCATTAGATTACAATCTCCAGTTGCCCCAAAATTGGAGCATATTCATTCAATCAAAAAACAGGATAACCCGCATGCTTCTTAGCTCAATTATCAAATTCGAAAAACATGAATGATGAAACAATAGAGAAGAGAATACGCGATTACTTGAGGACACCCCAAGAACTTTGAGAAACCAACCACCGAGCGAAGGCCGCCGCGTTATCAGGGCGAGGCCTGGCCGGTGACATCAGCAACGGGCGCCCATGTACGGATTCTTGGAAGAATCCCAAAACAAGAAAGGAGGGAAGAACAAAGGAACAAAAGAACCCATTGTTAAATTTCATGGTTTTTTATTGTTTTCTGCAATCTGCCAAAGACATGGAAAAGAAGATGAAAGAGTACAGTCATTTTATATACATGGAAACTCCTTTTATTTTCTTTTTCCTTTTTCTTTATTGTACAATCATTTCTTGCATCATTGTGATTTTATATTCAAGTGATTATTATTTTTTTTTGGTAATTTTTATATTAAAGTGATCCAAAGGCCGTTCCCAGCAATATTTCCTGGGGATAAAAAGAAAAAAGAAAAAAATGCTTTTGCTTTCTATGATATTTATTTTTAGTGGGTGTTGGATTTTGTAGGATAAATATGAATCTTGATCAACTAATAACCACCATTGGATCTCAATATCTAGGAAAGGATGGCTCACATTTTTAAATTTATATTTTATATACATATATGTGTTATTATAAAAAATATATAATAAATAGATCAAAATTTACAGATTGAGGGCCAGATTTTGTTTTTGAAATTTATGTTTCATGTTCATAAATTTATATATTTATCTATTATTTATATAATAAATGTAATTAAATATAATAATAACTTTTGGATAAGAAAGTTTTAAACATAATGGTCCATTTTAGATATATATTTTCATATACAGATATAATAATTATAATATATTTATATATATTGAAAAAATGGCCCATGACCATTTTTGTCATAAGCCCAGCCAACATTACCTAACCTACACACTTTGGATGATAGTCTACTCATATCCCTCTCTAATTCATTTCTGGGCTTAAACTCAACTCGTCTGCCTTGACTCGTTGACCTGACCCACTGATCCGACTCGATTACTTTTATATTTATTACCCCTCTCCTGTAAATGAAATTCTAGATCTAAATTTTCGTGTAATATTAAGAATTTTATGACTCATAATTTGCTGTAATAATTGATTAGGGCATCTGACTTCATGGGACTCCTACTGCTGGTTACTCCCAACAATTTATATCATAATATTCAAAATAATAATAACAAATTACTGTTCACTAAAATAGTGGTTGATTTTTTGCATTTATCCTTTTTTTATTTGGTATTATCCTCTTTCATCTTATATCACTTTAAGAGGAGTAAAGCTGCGAGGAAGGGTTGCGGTCGTCTGCAACCGAGTACCCAAAAGTAGGATGCGCCTGCTTTTGGGGAATAACACGATTATTTGGCATACAGGTGGGACCCATGAAGCATGGGTTTGTACATATGACTAGCGACTTTCAAATTTTATCTTATCTTTTCGTCACATGGAAATCCAATGCCAAGCTATCCTAACTTTAATGCATTCGCCTTGTTGGAATTTTCCCTCCGATTTTATTATTGTTTTGTATTTTTTTTAATTTTAAGTTTATTATATATACACACACTATTTATTTTTTATAGTAAAATTTAAAATAAAATATTCAATGCATTTAAAATAGAAAAATAAATAATTGCATCCTCCTTCCCTAAAATTTTGTGAATTACACGTATACCCTTATAATTTGGGAAATTACATCTAGAGCTCCTGGTATTTGCTTCGTCTAACTAACAAGTTCATTCGTTAGTTACAACACATTGAATTTACTGATATTAAAAAATAATGAATGAAAATTAATATTTACCGACGATTGACTTATTACTAACTTATTGCAAGTCAAATAATTTTTTTCCGACTAAACTATTCTTATAACTGTGAAAATATACCTCATTGCATGCATTAAAACGTAAAAACATATAACGATAATTTGGTCATAAAAAAATTTATTGGACTTGCAATGAATCAGTAATAAGACAACTAGGGTTAAATATATATATATATATATTTCTTTCTGATTTTTTTATTAATATCAACAAATTCGGAGAATTGTGACTAACAAAGGGATTTTATTTGTTAAACGAAAGCAGACTTTAAGGATGCTAGATGTAATTTTCTAAACCACAGGGAGTTTACATGTAATTATACTTAACCTTAGGGGAGGGGAGTATAATTATCCCTAGAAAAAAATATATATCATGTTTTTATTTATTTTCAAGTGTTTTGTTTTATTTTTTAATGATATAAATGAAAACAGTGTGTATGATTTCTAGATAGCTGAAAATAATTTAAAACATGTTGTATGTTTTTTTTTTTTTTTGGATTAATGTAAGACAAACATTACTGTTTATTATCAAATTATGTTTCATATATACGTATTTATATATGCATCTATGATTTAGTTTGTAGATGGATTAAATTGTATATATTATGTATTATATTTTAATAGAAAATCATTGACTAAAAATATTAATTGTGTCTATTTAAATATTAATATGAATATAATAAATACTTATTTTTTTTAATAAAAAAATTATTATTTAATTATGA
>NC_026159.1:562866-576120 GCF_000512975.1 Sesamum indicum
CCCCACCCTCCGCCACCAGTCCCCTAACCCTTGCTGCCCACCCCAACGCAGAAAGGGGATTAAAACAATTAATTATATTTGAATTAAAATTGTTAATTATAAATTTAATTATTTTAATTCCAATTGTTATGAATATGAATAATTAAGAACATTAATTAATCATGGAAAATGTTTTATTGTTGATGAATTTAATTTATTATATAAGTAACATACTTAATTATTTTTAGTTCAAAACTTTTATTTAAATTAAAATGATAAGTTATGAATTTAATAAATATTGAATTATTTTTTCGACTGAGAGAAAAAGGGAGGGAGACAATAATAAATGTTTGGATTGGATCCAAACATTATGGACAGCCCAATTTCTGGTCTTCACAACAAACGGATGTAGACACACAGCCTCATCAGTTTATGCCCAATTTCATCGGGCGGATAGCATATAAACAAACACACCCACAGCCCATATTGACTTTTGGAGAGGATATAATGATAGTTTGCTAATTTATAATATCATAGGGGGATAAATTGCATTAAGCCCTGTATTATTCATTGACCTTTGATTGTAATAAAATGAATTGCATTTATAATTTGCATTATGAAACAATTAAATCCTATAATTTACAATATTAATTATGTTATAGTACAATGTTATTTAAGGTCAGGTTGTCGTAATAAATGAAATCATCGTTGAATAGTTTCGACAATTTTGACTTAATAAATGAAACGAATATTGATAATATTGTAGTCAAATTAACATTACAAAAAAATATTATGGAAATCTCATTTAATACGAGTCAATAGTCCCTCGTCTACGCAACGTTCTATAAATTAAACCCCATAAAATTTCAAAACATGGATATCAAGAAGCATGGATTTAGGCCTAGTATTTTTAGCCATTTTTGCACTCTTTTATCCTCCTCTCGGAGCTAAAGGATTGCCATCTAATGGACTCTCCTACGGCTACTACCAAAAAACGTGCCCGCAAGTTGAGAAAATCGTCAGAGATTCTATGAACGCTTTCTCCTCAGCTAATCCCAACACCACCGCAGCTATTCTAAGACTCGTGTTTCACGACTGTCAAGTTGGGGTATATTTCTCATTTCGTCATAATTTTGTTCAATTAACTGAAACTTACTTTACTATTTTGTGGACACGTGTAGGGCTGTGATGGCTCCGTTCTCCTGAATATAAAGGACCCACAGCATCAGGCGGAAATGGACTCGCCAAAGAATTTTGGCATCACGAATAGAGAGGTGATAGACGATATCAAATCGAAGATCGAGACGGCGTGTCCGCAGCGGGTTTCTTGTGCTGACATTTTGGTGTTGGCGGCGCGTGATGCCGTGGCCATTGCCGGCGGACCGACGATCAATGTCCCCTTAGGACGCAGAGATACGACCGTCGCTCATAGCCGCCAAGAAGCAGACGTTGGGCTCCCCAGGAACGAAGTGAATCTCACTAAAGCCATTCAAGTGTTCTCTCAAGAGGTCTCGATTACCTTGGAAGAAACCGCCGCGATTCTAGGTATTCAATTGGAAAATTATTACATTTTCAAGTTTAAGCAGATTACACTACTGGAGGCACGCAGTCATATTTTATTTTCTTAAATTCGTTCTGTAATGAACTTAGCAAAATTTTAAAAAAAGGATGAGTTTTGAAATATTTTTAATTTGCAGGCGCTCACACACTGGGAGTGACTCACTGTGATGGTCTGATGGAGCGATTGTACCAGAACAGCACAGTCTTACCTCCAGGAAGTGAAGCCGAATTCGTCAAATATTTGAAGAAAGTATGTCCAGAAGGAGGTCAAGGCCGATTCACGACAACTTTAAACCTCGATCCGACTCCTCGTACTTTCGATAACAAGTACTATGTAAACGGACTCAACGGCCATGGACTGATTGCACTTGATGCCGAAATGGCAAGGGACCCCAGAAGTGTTAACATTTTCAAAAAATTCGCAAGTGACCAGGATGCGTTTTTCAAAGTGTTTTCCTCGGCTTTTGTGAAAATTACTACGTTAGGTGTGCTGACGGGAGATAAAGGAGTGATCAGGAAGAAATGTAGTGTGTTGTAATTGATTGGCATGGAAATGAAAGTTTACTGTAGTACTGTGTTGAGAAGATGTTTTTTAGTAATCGAATTTTGTATTATTATGTCCTGAAACTTTCTTTCCAAAGTTTAGTTTGCTTCGTCGACAGAAATTTTGTCATGTGTTATCGTTAGTTGTCTCAATCTTATTATAATTTCAGGTAGGGTCGGGGACTAAGCAACGTCAACATCAATTTTAATTATATGAGTTTTGTTACTTTATAAAAGTATGATTTTATAGATGATATTGAGTGAATCCAACAATTCACAATTTATGTAACATCAAATTGTTAGATCACAGGTGACGTGATATCATCATCAAATATTAGTATGGGATCACAATTCATGTGCGTGTAATTCATATGGAGAGCACCAAATTTCCGATGTTCTAGGTGACAGTCAACATGCACAACTTGGACCCCAAGCAAACCGCATGCATGTTTACAAGCATAAAACTCTCTTAGTCGGCTATGGTACATTAACATTGGTAGAAGTCAACTGAACAAACATTATTTACATCGAGCAATGCCCTCCTAGACAACTCCTCATGTTCTATCTCTGAAATATCTACAAAAAGTCACAAAAGCTAGCAAGCTTATCGAGCTTGACAATGCCAAGAACCAGTAGTACTTATCGAGTCGAGCTTTAGTCATGTCGTCGGAGAACCAGCTATCCTGTTTCCCTCTTGAACTCGTCAAATATTCAATCACAGAAATAAGAAATGCGCTCAAGAAACTCCCCACACCAAAAACACTCGTGTATAGAGCTATTCCCATTGTTCTCATTCTCACAGGAACTTCAGAGTAGAAGAATTCTTGCATCCCTACAACAGTGAAGATATCTGAAATCCCCAACAATATGTACTGCGGAAGCAACCAAAAGATGCTAAACGGCACGTCTTCTGACGATACTTTCATGTTTCTACCGATCTCAAGACGTCTCCTTTCTGTAATAGCCGCAATGATCATAGCTATGACTGATAGAAACATCCCGATGCCCATCCTCTGCATCACGGAGATGCCCTTCTCGTTGCGTGTGATATTACGTATGAGGGGAATGAAAAACATGTCGTACCAGGGCATCAGAATGATTATGGATACTGTAATTGCACTCTGCAGCGCAGCTGGTGGGATTTTGAACTTGCTTCCTATGTTTCTCTTCATTGTCATGCCTTGCTTGGTGAAAAACGTTACGGGCTGTTGGAAGATGACCGCAAACATTAGAAGCATAATCCAAACTGGCAACAGGCGCAATACTATCCTTGCAGCTTCAAGAGGAGGCACACATTGTTCTTGACTCTCCCCAAAGCCCGATTCATGATCTATGTCTTGACTGCAAAGTGGTTTCTCCTGAAGTCTAGAAACGAGATCGAATAATCACTATGTATGTAAGTATTAGAAGATTAAAAAGAAGTTAATTTCGTATTAGTTCATAAGAAAGACTTACTCTAACTCAACCTTAGTGTATCCATTGTTCGACAAACCATTCACACCGTTGATCATCTTTGACACACTTGCTTTGATTGCCTGGACAATTTCTTCCAAAGACTTTCCATCAGTAGCCTTACTCTGCTTGTGCATATAGAACCGGTTGCCACACAAGAACATTAGAATCGACACTATCATCGAAAGGGTTGGAATAGCGAATCCTAGTCCCCAACCTACAGTGTCTTGAATATAAGACATAACTGAGACACCAAGGAGGCTGCCACAACACACGCCAAAGTACCACCGTTGGAAAAACAAACTCTTCTTGTTGGAGCTCTGTTCGTCGTTATTATTAGTATGAGGTAATTCATCTTCGTTTTCAAGTTGGTCCGCCCCAAAGGCTTGTAAGGAAGGGTTATAACCCCCTTGCCCAAGCGAAATCATATAGAGAGACCATGATAGGGATGATATTGAATGTACTTTGTTCGTTGGTATCCAAGGCCATCGCACCGCAGTTGATGTCAAAGCTAAAAGCCCCTAATAATCAGCATTGATATCCATCAATATTTCATTACATACTTATCATAGTATTAATTAAAATTGTTACACAAGGAAGAACGCGACAAAAAAATAACCATATGAAGAGCCAGCTCATGACATGATTCTTCGTTGTCTTAATTTTCTTTTTATTTCCTTTGTTTTGAGTTGTGGAGTTGGAGGGAGTGTTTTCACATGCAATACAAGCACATAATCAAGATTCAAATACGAAACCTTGAATAGTCCCGCGGGACGGGGTGTTGATCATAAGCTATAGTTGTCACATCATCCCTTTTGCTGGGTGAAAAAACAGGCATACAAATTTTCACGTACAAAGATAAGTGGATGGTGAGTAGGGCTCCATCACGGGGATAAAGGTGGCTGTCTCTGCATGTAGATTTCCACTAAACCTTCCAATTATCTATTTTTCGGGCACTGAAAGTCGTGAGAGAATCAATGAATAGAGTATAGGCGCAGGTGTAGAAATACACACACAACCAGCATGAACAGAAGATTAAACAAAAAACGACAAAGGAACTAATACTACTACTACTAGTAGCAAGGCCGGCGTGAGATTGTATCATCAACCGTAGAGATCATGTTGAACTCACCGCAGCGTAAAGCACAGAAGAGGCGAAAATTGTGGAGTATCTGTCCCAGTAAGAGTCGGCGAGCGTCGCCACTATGAGCGGCAGCATCGACGTAAATCCCATCCACCCATTCACATATTTCGCGGCTGAAGAATTGCTCATCCCCATAACATCTGTCAGATACGTTACCAAATTGGAAGCCACCCCTTTGAATGCAAATCTCTCCATCCCAGCTATCACTGTTGCAAAACGTATTTCAATATCAATTCCCAACCCATTAATAAAAGAGAAGATCATCCTAAATCAAAGTATGTGTATACATACGGGCTTACCTGTAAGGAGAAAACATGGTTTGTTGAGTCCCATTGACATATGCGGGTGGGAGGAGTTTGGTGGGTAGGTTGTAAGGGAAGTGAGAAATGGTGTGTGATTCTGTTGGAGGGATGATATAAGAAGAAGGTGTGTCAGTCTGAGAGTCGGAGTCGATGGAGATAGACAAAGAAGTAGTCCATCATGGCATGCACATTCTGTTTTAACTCCAACACCATCTGTTTGTTGCTTTTTTCGGAATTTAATTTAATGGGACACTCCCATCCTCACTACTTCAATTCAAACATCTCTTCCCTTCCATTATTATTCACTTTTTTCATTTTCAACTGTGTAAAAAGTTGGTCCTCCACTTTCACACGCCCGGGAATGGACTGCCTTTTCTTTCCTTTTTCTTTTTCATTAAACTTTGGTATAGTCTGTTTTATTTTCTATTTTATGAAATACATATATATGTTTATGTGTATAACATTTTTCATTACATAAAATACATAATGTCATCTTTATATACACAAATAAAATAAGATTTGCACTAAAATATTTAATTAAGATGAGATGGGGATGGCAAAGATAATATTACACCATGTTTTCTAATTAGGTGCCGAGGATAAATACTGTTTTTCATTTATATTCTGTTTTAACATATATATTACAACATAAGGGACACGAAAAATTACATTGGATCAATGAGACGGTAGTTATATGGACAGTAGACAGGGTCATAGTGATGACATGTGTCAATCAATTTACATGTGGGTACGCTCGAAATTGCCATGTATTTTTGCATAAAATCTGGAAGTCAGTTACGGAATCTTGGACGTATACGAATAGGATCACCTCACTTATTTTCTTATCCAAACAATTCATATACGGCACTACTATATGCTCATACTCAATTTAGGATTGTTTCCGGGCGTTTAAAAAAGGTTTTTCCTTTGCAGTTTTTGGTTCTTTAAAAATATTTTTGAAATATTTAGAATATCTGTTTGGTTAAGAAAAGTAATTTTATACTAAAAAGTTAAAAGTGCATTGAGGATGCTTTTAGCTGTTTTGATTTTTTTTTAATAAATATAATTTTATTTTTAATTAATTTGTCCTTATTATAATAATTTTAATTCAATTTTATCGTTTTTAGTTTATCTTAAAAGTTGATATCTAAATTTTCGAATAAGTTGAATAATTTAAGTTTTTTTTATATTTTATGCACTATATATTGTTGCATTCACTTAAATTGTCTGAAGTATTTATGTATTTAAATCTCATCTCAAGCTGGAAGGCTTTGGTAATTAATCCCATGGTATTGAAAGGGTTTGGTGAAGATTAATGAGAAAAAGGCATGCATGCAATCATCAGTCATGCACAGCCCCCTGCCGGGGTGTGGTGTTTCGCATGGCTGCTCACGCCCATCGTGTGTGCAACACATGCCTCTCCACCAACCAACCAAATTGGCACGTCCTTCCTTAACTACTCCACCAATTACCTATATATATAATTAAAGAATTAATCTGCAGAATCGCAATTCCCAAACCCCTCTTATCAGTAGATGCAAATATGAAAGTGGGTGATGAGTCAATTATTTTAAAAAAGACGAGGCTGCGTCCATGATAATGTTTGTTTGGAAAAGATATAAAAAGGGCAACACCACTCCACTCCATGGCTACAAAAAGGGAGGAGGTGGATGTAAGGGGTAATTACTTTATCAAGTGAGAAGAAACGTCGGGGGAACTCTAATTGGGCTTATACATGGCGTAAATGTGTTGTCATAAAGAAAGATGCATCACCCAGTTGCTGTTTAATTTCTCGTACCAGCTGTATTCTTCCTTTACGTGGTTTCTGACATGGAATTCACTTTCTTCTTCCTTCTTTGCTTACAATGCGACATATAATACTATCTATCTATATGGGATATTATAGGAATTAATTCACTCATCTCATCATCCATCCAATCCACCTCAAATATTGATCCATCATTTTAGTTTTCTTCTTAATTTACTTGATGACCAAATAATTGAGGTAAAAAAGCAGTGACGTTGGGGCTTTTTCCGCCAAATAATTCTACGCTTTCAAAACTTTGAAATTTTCAACTTTCCTATACCTAGTCTTGATAATTCAATATTTTTACATTTTCCATTGATACTTGTGTTTGGCATTGAGGTTATTACTATACATTTTTACATTAATTACAACAGATTCTTGACTTTTCTTTAACTATAAAGTTTGTGAAATTTATATCATTTTAGCCAAAAATAAAAAATAAAAAAGACAACACTGTGGGAATATCAATACAGGAGCTTAACTTGGGCTCTAGCCATCATCTGTTCACAGTGAAGAAGACGCACTTCTTGTACACAAAGATGGGTTTTTATCTTGCTTCATAAAGTCGCTTTTGCGAGTTTATAAGTGATTTTACGTTTAGTTTTCTTAGTTACTGTTAGTTCATATTAGTTAAGTTTTCTTCTTCAGCTTCTATAAACGTACACCAATCTGCCATCATTTTCAGAATTACAATGATTTGTGTGAAGCCCATATGGGTTTGCGTATATCACATCCTTGGACTCATATCTATTTAAGTAATGGCCCAATGAGCAGCGGGCCTGGGCCTGGTCCTGAGTCCAGTACATCTAATTTGTTAATGGCTGATTTGCTGCATCTAATTTGGCGTACTAACTCATAATCTTTAGTCTTTAATCTTTTCCTTTTTTATTTTTTCATTTTATTTTATTACATCAGAGAGAAAGGAAAAAGGGAAAGGGGCGGTCGTTTTGGGCTTTTTCCAACAAACTATTCATAGGCGGAGACTTGCAAGTCTTGATTCACAGTCCGCTATTCTCGATCGGACATCCACTCATCACTTCTTTCTGTGATTATGGCAGATCACCACCACCACCACCACCACCGCCCCAATCGCATCTCCCTTCCCCCGCGCCCCGCCTTTCCTGCTTCTGCCGCCGCCGCCCCCTTCTGCCGCCGCCGCCACTCCGACCCCACGTCCCTCCTACCTCCCCTTCACCTATCCACCTTCTACCCCAACTCCCACCCCCTCCAAACACCGACTTTCAATCTCCAGGCCCTCCACTGGTAGCGCCTCCACCTCCTCCTTCTCCTTCCTTCTACTCCTCCTCTTCTCACTTCGTTCCCTCTACTCTCTCCTCCCATTCTTGCGCTCTTCCCCTCCCTCTTTCTCCATATTCCCTTTCTCTTTTTTGGTCTCCCTTCTGTCTTTCATCCTCACGCTCTCCTTCTCTTTGTTTTCCTCGATATTTGGTAAAGACTCTTTATACCAAAAGTCTCAACGCCCCATTTTTTCCCTCACTTTAATCACCCAATCCCAGCACAAACTCCTCGTTGCTAAATCTCTCCTTCTCGCCGTTGTTTTTTTACTAAGATTTCAGGCGTTAAGATATTGTGGCGCGGCTGCAATGATTTTAGCGGAATTGTCCGGAAATGTGGCCGCGCGTTTTATGGCAGAAGGGAAAAATCGGAGCTTTGTTAATCGGAATTCAATTGGATCATCTAAGGTGCGTGGGTTTATTGCACTTTTTTCTGGGTTGCTTTTGTTGTCAGTTAGCTGGGATCGAGTTGAATGTTTCCCTCTCTCCCATGTAAATATTACGAGCAAAGGTGTTTCGGTGTTTCCTAGTGGCAATTGTTTGAGGATTTGGCCAATGCTGCTTCCTTTTCTATCGGGGTTTTTGGGGTGCTACGAGCGGGTCTTATGGAACTGGGGGGATATTCGAGAGCTCGGACAAAAAAGGGTTCGTTTGATCACTTTGTTTTTCACCACAGTTGTACTCTTTATACCAGCTGCTGTTAGTATGCTTGTCTTTGAAGCTGAAGGTGATAGCATATCATTGTCGAGTCTCAGCTGGCCGTTGGCAAATACTGTGGTTTTTGGTGTGCTTTTGAGTGAGAATTACACTGATGGGAAAGTAGCTGCTCCCAGAGATGTTCAAAGGGAGTATCTTGTGACCTTTCTCTGTACTCTTGTTTTGGAGTTGTTCTATTTCCCAGAGCTTTCACTCTGGGGATTGCTGATTTGTGGGCTGTTGCTGTGGATTTCCGTGAGGGAATTGGATCCCATTTATACTAATTATCCTGAACTGGGTGTCGAATCGTCTGAATCGCTTAGCACCGCGGTCATGAAGCCTATTAGGCACATTTTGAGTGAAAGGAAGTCCCGCAAGATTGCTCTATTTTTGTTGATCAATACTGCCTACATGGTTGTTGAATTTGTGGCTGGTTTCATGAGTAACAGTCTTGGGTTGATATCCGATGCCTGTCACATGTTGTTTGATTGTGCTGCTCTGGGTATTGGCTTGTATGCTTCCTACATTTCACGCTTGCCTGCAAATAGCCAGTTTAATTATGGTCGTGGGAGATTTGAGGTTCTCTCGGGATATGTAAATGCTGTTTTTCTAGTGCTTGTTGGAGCACTAATTACACTTGAGTCATTAGAGCGGATTTTAGATCCTCAAGAGATTTCTACTAGCAGCCTGCTAGCTGTTTCAATTGGAGGGCTGGTTGTGAACATTGTAGGACTGATCTTCTTTCATGAGGAACATCATCATGCCCATGGTGGATCTGGAGCATGTTCTCATTCCCATTCTCACAACCATTTGGCAGCTCATTCCCACTCTCATCACCATGATCATCATTTACATCATGACAATCTTGAAGACAAACAACAGGAATTTGTAGCTGTTGTCAGCGACTGCGATGAGCAATGCAGTGTTGGTCATGAAAGCCAGGAGCATAACAACCACCATGCAGCTGATGGTAAAGGAGAACATAAAAGTAAACAATTCCAGTGCAATGGTCATGACCACCACCACCACCACCATGATCAGCACGGCCATCATCACCAACATGTTGACCCACACGACCACAAGCATCATGTTAACATAAATGACCAAAATCAGCGCAATGTTGACCAACATAACCACCATATTCACAAACATGACCACCATCACCACCATGTTGACCAACATGATCACCATCACCACAATGTTGACCGACATGATCACCATCACGATCACCACCATAACCACGATCATACTGAATGTCTTTTGGGAGAAAAAGAAAAGAAGCATCACCATCACCATCACCACATTGACCACAACATGCAAGGTATCTTCTTGCATGTCTTGGCAGACACCTTGGGAAGTGTTGGAGTTGTCATTTCCACCCTATTAATCAAGTACAAGGGATGGCTAGTTGCTGATCCTGCCTGCTCAATATTTATTTCTGCATTAATTGTGGCATCCGTGATTCCACTGCTCAGAAATTCTGCAGAAATCTTGCTGCAAAGAGTTCCTAGATCTTGTGAGCAGGATCTTAGGGAAGCTCTTAATGATTTGATGAAGCTGAAGGGAGTCTTTGGCATTCAGAATCTGCATGTCTGGAGCTTCACTAACACGGATGTCGTGGGGACCATCCATCTTCATGTCTCAGCAGACACTGATAAGGCTCTAATAAAAAAACAAGTATCACAGATTTTACAGGATGCTGGGATTAAGGATTTGGCAGTGCAGGTCGAAAGTGTCAACTGTAACTGAGGAAAACATTTCTTACCTTCTAACCGCCTGTATAATGTGTTCGGAGAGCAAACTTTATTTTTGTCTGGCAGGGAGCGGAATGTGCTATTCAGAAACAAGAGTGACTGGTAATTTGATCACATCATTTCATTTTCTTTGTTGCATGAGTTTAGTTCACCCCTTACTAATTTCACCTAAGAATCATTTTAATGTAAAGCATAAAAGCATTTAATATATGTACCGCCTAGTTTTACATAATCCTGTGACATTCTATGATAAGCGCAAGTGTGGGAAGAGCCAATCTGCCCTTAATGAAAATTTCTAGAAAAAAGATTATTAGTCGGAAACTACTGCACAGTAACCTTCGACATTGAAGTTATTATTTTATATCCACCCATTTCTGCAAAAGCTTGCGTGAGTAAAGATAATGGTTTATGTAGATGAAAGAGCAATGCAATTAGCTTCTGTTACTGTTAGAAATAAGAGAGTTTTATGTTATGTATAAATTTGTAGTTCCCTCAGAAAAAAGTTCATCTCCAGTTGTCTATATGTGCTTTTCTTTTTTCTCTTCTCTTATAATTAGATTCATAGGCATCCAATATTTTCTGCACATTCAATGCTTGGGTAGTATTATGAAGATTCTTGCATATGATAGTTGAAATTGATAAAATTTTTAGGGGGTCAATCCCAATGTACAGCAGGGTATGTTACTCAATCAAGTTTCTTGTTTTCAAGATTTCAGGCTTTAAAGCTACGGATCATGGATCAACTTTCTCTATGAGCAGCTTCACTTGCATAGGCTATCATGGCTGGTCGTCTTTGATGCAGACCGCTCAATTCAAGCATGCGACAGATATCACAAGAGTGTCAAGATCCAATTGTGACTCCATCTCCGCGGGAATTTGTGTAGTGCACAGAATATTCAGCTCTTCTCCCCTACTCAGAATCTCAGATAGTGAAAATATTAGGGTGAGAAGTGTAGTCGTAGAACATTTACCTTCAGATACATTGATCGAAATATATAAGCTATTGCCTGTATTTAACACTTGAAAGTTACTTCATAGGATGATCTTCATGTTTTCCCCTTCTGTGGGATCAATTTTTGACATGTATCTTTTGCTGGAGTAATTTAAGATAATATAAATTAAGCACCACTTAATATATGTAAGTCTGGTTATTTATTTTATATATTAATTTGGAATTAATTATACTTAAACCCTTCTCAAAATGCTAAAATACACTTTTCCTGAAGAAGTTATATTTACGCCTTTTTAGAAAATTTCCGTTTTAAATTTGTTCTCTTTTTGTTAGTGTTTGGTCAAAAAATGCTTGCTCATGTAAGTAAAAAAAATTATATAAATTTTTAATTTTGTTTATGAAAATGTTAAATATGGGGTAAAATTGAAAATTTATATAAATTTTTTTTTGCTAGCGTGAGTAAATTTTGTCCAAATTCTAACGAAAATGAGTCAGGTATAAACAGTAAATTTTTTGAAGGAATGTAAGTATAATTTCAAATTTTTTTTAAAGAAAATATAGTTTTACATTGTCTAAATGTAATAAACTCTTAAAATTTATGTATGTTTTGAAAGTGGATAAAGAGCATATTACTGAAATGATTTATACAGTACGATCTCTGAAATTTGTAGCAACTGATAAATTATACAATTCTCTCTCATCTAAAATTTTAGATTTGAATTGTCAAAATAATGAGTAGTTTGGCAGCACTATCATTATCATTATTAGAAATAATTATTTTGCACATCTTAATCTATAGTTTGTTTAAAATTGTGGGAGTAATATTTATTAAATGTATTTATTTAAATAAAAATAACATGTTATATTGAACACACATTGACGGGATGAGAAGAAGAAGAAGAAGAAGAAGAACGTTTAAGAGTAGAATACATCTCGCAAGTCAACCTTACTTTACTGTAACTGAGTTCCAAGGTATTGCATTTATTAGGGTTTAAGTGAGGATTTTTACTTTTACCTCAACAAAAATGGAGATCAAGGAGGAGAAGGTGGTCGCGGTGATCTTGGTTGGTGGCCCGACCAAAGGTTCGATTTTTCTCAAATATTTCGAATCATGTAATCCTTCTCTTCATTTGTTCACACTTGCCCCCTTCTTCATCCTCATTTGTTCAGGGACTCGATTCAGGCCGCTTTCTTTTAACACTCCAGAGCCTTTATTTCCTCTTGCCGGTCAGCCCATGGTTTATCATCCCATCTCCGCTTGCAAAAGAGTATGTTTCATACTTGCTAAATTCATTTATTTCTTGTATGCAATACTTTATTTTCTTGGTTTGAGAATTTGGGAAATTTTCATTGTCAGTGTTGAGTGTTAAAGGTGGGATCTTGACATATGTCACTGTGTTTTATGGCATTGTTTCGGCATTGATCTAGCTAGACATTCTGTTGGAAGATTCAAATATTGTTTTGTCATTGATAGTTGCTGATGTGCAGATACCCAACCTGGTGCAAGTTTTTCTTGTTGGGTTCTACGAGGAGCGGGAGTTTGCTTTATACGTCTCTTCAGTATCTAACGAGCTCAGAGTTCCTGTCAGGTAAACCGGATGTTGTTTTTCCCTTGATTTATGGTGTCGTTCAGTTCCTTTCTTCATCTTCTGTACCTGTTGTTGTTTTTCCCTTGATTTATGGTGTCGCTCAGTTCCTTCTTCATCTTGTTTTTGTTATCCGTTTCTCTGATGGGGTTTTTATTTTCCAGATATTTGAAGGAAGATAAGC
>NC_026159.1:576130-585149 GCF_000512975.1 Sesamum indicum
AGAGATAAGATCATGGAGGAGTCACCTGTATGTGTCACTGGTTTGAAGCAATAGAATAAACTGCCTTATATAACTCTAATTTCCTCCCGATTTAGAAGTCATATAAGTTTATCGCACATTTTGAGTTGTAACTGCCTATGATTTGTGAAACCTTAATCTCCAATTTTGCACTTTATCAAATAATAAGTCTTAACACTTATTTTTCACGTTGTATTCTGGTTTTCTTTGTTGTTTCAAAGTAGACAAAGTTCTGCCCTTGTCTTACTCCTCATCCCCCCATGATATACCTGTTTTCCTTTTGTTACATCCTAAACTGATACGCTTTTGGGTCATGCAGTCACATATTTTTTTGTTGAATTTTGATGTCTGCTGCAACTTTCCACTGCCTAACATGCTAGGTAATAATTGACTTCTTCTTCATCGGCTTCCTGAATTATTTTGTTCTTATGCTCTGAAAGATTTCACTGAGAGGCTCTAAATCATCTTCTTCACCTTGCGATAGTTCATATCATGGCTATTTTTTATTTACTTACATCTTTTCTGAAATTATGTAACTGCGCTTTATGTTTATTATTCAGAGGCCCATAAAATGCATGGTGGGATTGGCACATTGCTAGTTATTAAAGTAAGTTTCCTTTAGCAAAGTTCTTCTCTTTCTCTGAGCTGCCGTATTGCGCAAGATGATAATTTTCTTCTATTGTTATTTCCACGAAACTGTTGTCATTTTAACTCCTGTCTCTAATCCTGTTTATGCAACATGACTTTTCTAATCCAAGTACTCTCTCTGAATGTGCTTATGCAGGTTTCTGCGGAATCAGCCAACCAGTTTGGTGAGTTGGTCGCTGATCCAATCACCAATGAATTGTTGCATTACACTGAAAAGCCTGAAACTTTTGTATGTATAACAAGTAAAAGAACACATATCTCAGTTTTAGAAGTTGACTGCTGCTTCTTTCTTGGTCTTATTCTTATGTTTCTCTCCATCTCAATTACAGGTGAGTGATCTCATTAATTGTGGTGTTTATGTCTTTACTCCGAAAATTTTTAGTGTCATCCAGGAGGTATTTCTGCTCAGAGAAGATAGAGGTTAGTCATGCTGCATAACGTATCCTTGGTAATACTATAATTTGTTTTGTCCATCGTTTACGACTGCTGGCAAGTAAGATTGCTCATCCTTGGAACCTTTTTTTGTGAAGTCATGTCAACTTGACAACACGTTGCTACCGTTGCTTCAGGCAATTGTAAATTCGCCAACATTAAATTCTCTGACAATTTCTTCTGGTCTATAAACCTATTTATTCTCTTCTTCAGTTAATATAATAGCTTGGTAATCCTGTAGGAGGAAGCCTGTCTGAGTTTTGATGCATTTTTCCTTCATGAGAGAATCAGATTAAACAAGAACAATGTGGATGATCTTGTTTAACATCACCAGTACAATAGTTTCTAAACCTTATCTAATACCACCTAGACTTGTCTATCTTCAAAAAGCCCTGGTGCGCAGCAACTTAAAGAATTTCATCTCAGAATTGTGATGTGAGTCATCTGACCTGATACCTGGGCGGTCAATTATAATTCCACAACCTAGAATTTATAGAGACCAGCTCTGCCGACAGTTATAAGTCCACTGGACCTTTGCTATCCACTTATTTTCTGTTTTTCTTGTTGCAGCTGATTTACGCGATGTATCTAGCTATGAATCCCCGCAACTGGCAATAAGGTATCATAAGCAAGGGTGCTTCTCATCTAAGGGTTCTGTACATTAGAGATATAGAAAAACAACTTTATGTTGCACTATCAATGGGACAGAGCAGCATATACTGTTTAGTGCTTGGTCTCATCTGATGCATGTTTTCTGTTGCTATTTTATGTTTTTATGTGAATTTAAGCTTTGAAGTCCTGCTTCGCTTAATCATCTGGTTGCTTAATCTTTCATTTAGGTCTCTTCCTTCAGATTTTGTTAGGTTGGACCAAGATATTTTATCACCTCTTGCCGGTAAGAAGCAATTGTATACATATGAGACCATGGACTTCTGGGAACAGATCAAGACCCCAGGGTAGGTACTTCTTATTCAGCGTATATCCTCTTCCTCATCGTGTAGGTACTTTGACCATCATCACTGACTCACATCTTCATCAGAATGTCTGTCAAGTGCTCTGCTTTATATCTTGCTCAATTCCGATTTACCTCTCCACATCTGCTGGTCAGTGGAGATGGGAAAAGGAATGCTACAGTTGTTGGAGATGTCTATATTCATCCATCAGCAAAAGTACATCCGACTGCAAAGGTAATTCAATTAAAAATGGATGAGTTCTTCTCTTGGTCGCATGCTGGTTGCCAAAAGTAGCTTTATCATCTATTAGCGTTCGGGATATAAATTCTCTGCAGCCACTTCTCACCCAGATATCCTTAATTGTAAAGAACTTGTGAAAATATCATTATTTATTGCATTTCTGCAAGACTCAAACCATGGGTCCAATGCACAAGCTTTCTTGGTGTAACTTTATGTCAAGCATAAATTGTGCTTGATATTAATTTTTCTCTTGCTCGTTAACAGATTGGACCCAACGTCTCGATATCAGCAAATGTTCGTGTAGCTGCTGGTGTAAGGCTTATGAATTGTATTGTGTTAGATGATGTAGAAATCAAGGTATGTAAGTTCGGAGAAAAAGTTCATCATATCATTCAAATGAATCGAGTCTAAAATATTTCCTCTTTGACAGGAGAATGCTGTTGTTATGCATGCTATTGTCGGATGGAAGTCATCTCTTGGGAGGTGGTCGCGAGTCCAGGTAGAGTTCTAGATTTTTCTTTTAGCTGTACCAAGTTTTTGATATTACACCAAAAGATGATTGCCAAGGCACCAATGGCCCTGGAGTGTTTATGAAATATGGCCCTTCTCTAGGAATAAGGAATATAGAACTATTGTTTAAATTCTTTTTGCTGCACTTTCTCTGGTTGCAGAAGTCATTCACCTGCTTCATTCAACATATAAGGCGTTTTTGTGTTTTTAGTAGAAATATATGCATGACTACAAACAAAATGCATGTTCCTATATTATGTGGCTAAATATCTACATCACTGATTCAGGCTGATGGAGACTACAATTCAAAGCTTGGGATTACTATCTTGGGTATGCCACTTTGATTTTTCACATTCTGCCCATAGGTCAAATTTGTGCTGGCTGAGACTGAGATTGAATTATCATCTCTGATGCAGGGGAGTCGGTAACTGTTGAAGAGGAGGTGGTTGTGATTAACTGCATAGTTCTTCCAAATAAGATGCTCAATGTAAGCGTACAGGAAGAGATCATCTTGTGAGGTTTAGCAGATCTCAGAAGCCTCACATATTTTGGTTTTTTTCAAAAAGATAAATTATACAGAAATAGTGATTCAAATGCAATTCGAAATTGTTGTTTTTAGTCAACCGTGCAATACAAGGAGATGATTGCTTTTTTTTAACTGAAATCGTCATTGACAAATCACAAATTACTCCAGGTTTTTCACATGTTATATGAATCAGCTTTAAGGCTGCATTCTCCAAACATGTCATATCCCCAAAAGCCATACATTTTAAGGTTGAGCTATCAATGAGCTAATTATCACATTAAGAGAACTAACAATGTCATCCTATGGGCATAAGCAGTTCATATTTTCTATAGAATCCATTTTACTGAAATGTACTTTGTATGCCAAGAAGCCCACTTGCTACACATGGTTCATCACTCATTAAACTGGACTAGAAATTGCACCAATGGTAGCTAATACATCACTTGCCATTCTTGCTCATTACATTTATCCACTCAAAAGATAACTAGACTTGACTGCAAATAAGAGAACTATAATGGACAGTCGAAGAGGATAAGCACACTGTTAGTTAGGAACCAGAAGTGACATCAGATCTGAATGGGGCTTGGACGAAATCGAAAACACAAGGGCTAATTAGCAGTACCTGTTATCAGAAATGATTTTCAACGGTAACGCTATCACATTTCTAATCATCTATTAGATCTTGTAAACTTTCAGCTGAAGTAAAATACATACTATTTAGTGTTAACTCATTTCTTCACCTAAGTTCTGCAAGGAGTGCCGCCCACATTTCCTAAATTCAGCACCTTTGAAGATCACCAGCCAAATATGCAGTTCTTGTACAGGATAACAGCAGCATCACGCCAAAAGAAGTTCTCCCTGTATCTATTAACAAAGTTAGGGAGCACAAAATATTTCCCCAAACCTTTTGATGCAAACAGCAACTAACTCTACAAAATCCCAGGAGGTTCGGCAGCAAGATCTTTCACTTAATTGCAACTTCACGATGTAAAATTTCTGTTTCAATCATGAACAAAGCTCCAGAATCAAGAGAAGTAGCAGTTGGACTCATTCCATGGTTCATTACACTCCGCACCAATAATCAGAAAGTATTATATTCCCTAGGCTGTAATTGCAATTTGTAAGCCTGTATTTCCATGGGAGGGATAAGGACATGCCCTTCCTGAGCACCAATGCCAAACTGCTCACTATAGCCAAGCATATCAATTTCTTCGTGTAGAAGATTAATAGAAGTAGCTTTTGCACTCAAAACAGCAATCTCTTTGAACATATCAAACAGATTGACTGGCTCATCAGCTATAGCCGAACACCGCGACCGGCCTTTTCGACAAAATGAAGAATCCCAGTGTCGCCTATGTAAAATGAGAGCAAACTTGGGTTCTCCAATGGGCTGCTGAGAATATTTGTGAGGTTGAGGAACCTTAAAGCCCACAATATGTAAATCACATGGCAAGGAAGTCGCCAAAGGAGAGAAGGATCTAGGAGGTGGCTGCATGGATATTGATTCAGGGGTTTTAGCAATGAATACATGTATAGGATAGTTCAAGTGAGCACCAACCAGATGAGAGAGAAGAGAGGGGCTGAGCGGATGAGGATTCAGAATGGGATTTGCAGTTGATGAAATATTAGACTCCACCAAGATGTGAAAAATCACATTCATGGGATGATTATCCATCACTCCTTGGCCCAGACCGCGTCCATCATCTCTTACTAAACGACGATCAAGCATGATCTCCAACCACCCATTTTTCAAGCTAGCCACACCTAGGGACTGCCTAGTATGAACAGAGAAGCGTTCTCCATTTGAACCTTGCATAAATGCAAGAGAAGGCATTGGATAGTAATTTCCCTGCACAGGTATCTTGTCATAAGTTTCCCTACGGCTCATCTGGTAGCCATTCAGATCAGAGTAAAAGATTCTCTCGTTATCGACATCGGTTTTATATCTAGCTATCAGTTCTTTATCGTCAAACTCATTTCCAAGAAGTTCAACATGATACTCTTTCTCAATGACAAATTCCTGTATGCTACTATCACCATTATATATACGGGTACTGTGGGAGATTGGAGCTTTCTCCCATGCTGTGTTTGGATAAGAGAAAACTTCCTGCACCAAATGGCCCTCTGAGATCACCATTTCTCCACCAGCTTGTGTGATAGGCTCAGCATCACCATTTGGTTTGAAGAGGTAGGCTCCACTCTCAGTGCTAGAGTACATACTTATTTCTTCACCAACTATATTCAATTCAACATTCTTATGACTTATTTTCTGCAACAGGCCATGACTTACATTAAAGGTGAGCTTCTGATGAGTATTGCTGATTTCAACTGTGTCACTTTCTAAATTAGAGCAGGAATAATGGTGTGGGCAAGAAAGCAGCTTGGATAGAGTGGAAATTCTCAGACTAGCTGGTTTGGCCTTCTCACATCCAACAAAACCGTTCGCAATATAATAAGTCTGCAACCCCATAGCAGGAACAGATGATCTCCAATAAAGACGATGTCTACCTGTAAATATTTTTTTTCTATCATGGCGCAGTTCAGGAGAGATCTGGCTCTTGATACATGTCCAGTTTGAGTCCAATACTGTAACATCTGGTCTTTCAACAACCACCATCACCACCTCATTTCTTATTTGCTCCAGTGAGTTAAAAAGGATCACAGCCTGTACAGTTCCTTCATGAGCACTAATCGCCCTGTGAATGGGTTGAGCATCATATCTAGATCTTGTTTGTGCTGGTTCAAAATTAGCTGGATTCTGATCATTTCTTTCATGGCGAATTCCAAGCAAAACTTCAAAAGCCTTGGACATAAAAATTTGCAAGTCCTGTAAAGCCATGTGCATCCGTGTCCCATAGTCTTCAACCACGTGATCCTTAGCTGTACCAGTCACACCATCATGATGTTGAAATAGAGCTAAGTTCCGTCTAGCAGAAATCAACTTGTATGCAAAACTAGTAGGCAGCTTCTCACATAGTACTCTCTGGCAGTGACCTAGTAGAAAAGCCATCATCATTTCTGCACCGCGAAGAGTTTGCTCCAGTACACGGTCAACAGCCTTGAAGAAAGGCCTGGAGACATAATAGCCACTCCAATAGTCTTGATTTCTATCAGCATAAGTAAAGAAGTCACCAGATAAAGAGGGGAAGCCTCCAATCTCACCAGACCCAATCTCGCTATTAAGTGAATAATTTATTCTGTCAGCCTCCTCACGCAGGGTACGGAAATAATCATCCAGAGTACCAAACTTAGCTTCAGCGTTCAAGCTAGGATCAGAGTTAATATAATCAAACAACATTTGATAGTTTCTGAACTGTGCTTCTGCTTCATCAATACTGATGTAGCGGAAATCATCACCGAGGGGAACAAGAAGTGTATTCGTTCGATAAAGTACAGATTTCTTGCGGTACTGATCCAATAGTTTAAGTGCCCTCTCCTTCACATTTTCCTGCGCAGTCTCCACAGGATGTTCTCCCCAGGGACAACGCTCGTAAACAAATCCACGCATTCGAGCAAAGTCAAACTGGCAACAAACAGCAGGCTCCGGACCACAGGTATGTGGAATATCATAAGAATAGAAGGGCATCATGTGGACAAAGATATCAGTTGTTTCCTCAGCATCCCAGCTCTGCCTCCATACATACTCCAAATTCTTATGCCGTGCCAATTCCTTCTTCAGCTCATAATGTGTTCTCTGTATCAGCATGTTCTCAAAACCCATGCGACGGAGAAGATACGCCATAGTGGATGAATAGCCAAATGGATCAATTGACCATGAATTCCTGGGAATAACTCCAACAGTTTCATTTAACCACAAGTTCCCTTCTGTGATCTGAGGCAACATATATTATATGACAACATAAGTCGATAGGAAAAAAGAGTATTGTAAATCAAATCAGACCATAATGTCATGTAAACAAAACTTCCATACCATACACAAAAAAAGAGGCAGGACGTCTGTGTGATGGTGATATGGATAATGTAACAGGATATATTTGCTTCCACTTCAAGAACATTACATGAACAGGCTCATACGATAAGCATCAGTAAGATGAGATACAGATTAAAGTGACAAAATTGAATGAGCTACTGCCAAAGCAACTTTCCCCATGTGGAAATCAGTTCTTATAAAAGAAGATCATGGATCATTTAAACATGAATATGAGGTCAGATGCTAAATAATAACTTTGGACAAATATCAAGGTCTGTATGTCCCAATATTAATTTAAAAGTAAAAAATATGACCAAGTAGAAAGTTCATCCCTGCCTGCTTGCATTGGAAGTTTGCTTATAGTTACTACTATATGCATGGGGGATAATCCACTGGAAATTATAGCAGACTCCTATAGATGTAGGCATAGGGGACTAGTGATACCCATGCAGTTATTCATGTTTAATGGAAAAACTCAATAATTCACCTTGCAAAGAATGCTAGCTTGAAGTCTATATATATACTCACCAAAAGAACAAAAACTGAAATCACACATTTACCTGTTCGATTATAGCGAAATAATGTGAATTAGCCTGCGGGAAGATAAACAAATAAAAAGTGAGATTAGGTAACTCTACATTGGTGAATCAAAATATCAAGCCATTTACACCAAACAGGAAAAAGAATACATAATTATATGACTGAAACAGTCCCCATAGATATACTCACAAAAATAGCTACGAGGTTAAACCCAAAGTGCAAAGTATTTGTGTAGTTAAAAAATGCAGCTTAATTAACTCGATGGGTTGTGCAAATTCAAATTACATGAAATTTAAATATACAGATGCAATAGCATGATAAATGAATAGATTTGATCCAATGCTTAACAGGCAACTGGGAGTTAATATTACCTCGTCATTCATCACCCATCCACCTCCGACAATTTCCAGCTGTCCATTCCGTACTAAATTGATGAAGGATTGTCTCTTCGCACCTGAAGCATCTCTCCACCATCTCTCCAAATAAGACATCTCTTCCCATATAAACTTTCGTCGGTTGTCCTACACTCGAACCAATCAAGTTCAGATCTAGAAACTCAAAACCCTCAACTCAATCACTTTTTAAGTTTGAATAAGACTCGTCTAAATCAATGATAAAATAACAAGCAACCATAATTTAGACATCACAGATCATCTCGATGTATCAAAACAGCAAACTAGTTATTCTGTTACAACCTCTAAAGGATTTATACTGCAATGATGCAGCTACGGGAGCAACAGAGTTACGTTGTTTCATTTCTACCTAGAAGCTTAGGACCTTGAAGTCATAAAAGGAAGTTAACTATGACAGAACTGAATGCAACATTCGACCAGCCACATCAAACTGCGAACCGATCTCAGAAATTCAGTCTAGGCTTAATCGAGAAAGAATCGCAACCTTGGAAAGAGTTTCGACAATAGTGTCAAGAATATGCCGAGACTGCCGATCGTAATACTCCTCGACAGTGAGCTTCCATCCAGGGTCATTATGCGAATGCGGCACCACAAACACCTTCAATTTCTCCTCATCCCACTCATTCCCTTTATAACTCACGCGCCATCCCTGTTTCCAGGGACCGCCATCCTCATCCAGGAACTGGATCTTATCATAGAGGTCTTTGGTAGAAATATCTACAGAGGCTGCCAAAATGGTATCGTTGGGGAACTTGTGGAGGAGAGGCTTGCGAGACCTGGCGGAGCGGCCTCGCAATGTGGAAGAGCG
>NC_026159.1:585300-589969 GCF_000512975.1 Sesamum indicum
AAAAGCAAGGGTTTAGGTACAGCGGTGGAGCGAAAGATGATGAAAAGGAAGAACAAGAGGGTGAAGCATAGGCAGATTCTGAAGAAGTTTGAGATGAAGAAGTCGACGAAGGCGGTGGTGGTGCGTCTTCGAGACTTGCGTGGTTGTTTGGGTGTGGATTTGGTGGTGGGAAGGAGGGATTGAGGCCAGGCGCCGGCAGAGCGGCGGGAGGAGAAGGGCATCTCAGTGGAGCGAGATGCGTTGATTTTGATCATTGGTGAAAGAGTGAGGAGATGGGGTTAGTCGAGGAACTATTTACCTGGTGCTTCTACTTGTCCAGATATCATCAAATCAGCTTTTTGATTCAACCAATGGAATTTTTGTTAATTACTTACCAACATCATCAATCATCATCCACCCCACCCCCCCTTTTTTCTCCCATATTACCAAAATACTAGAAATACAAATCATGATCCAATGTTTTGACCATTCTACACTCCTCTCCTGTTACCTTTCTATCTGTTTACCCCAAAAATAATTACAAATCTACCTCCCTACTACTAAAACTAATATTTTATTCAATAAATTCCATCACATCCTTTTATAAATTTATAATTACTCATCCAATCCTCTAACAAATACCGACCAACATTCATTTCATGAGCGTATTTGTAATTTTTTAAATAACAATTGGAGTATTTACAATTACAAGAGATACCCTGTTTTTTCTAGGAATATGTGTAAAATTGAGAATTTTGAGCATTGTTTAATTATGTAAATGATACATAATATTTGAAATACTAAATACTAACTATTAAGTTTCACCATCATTTAAAATAATATTATTTACCAATTGTACATTAAAATGTTAACTATATTAATTATGTCTAAATATATTTTTAATTTTTTAAAAAGAAAATTAAATTAATTATGCTATTTTTCGGAAAAACAAACAAAGTGACATTATTAAACCACCTCATCATATCCATCATCGGGAGACAATAAACTCATTCATGATACGACTAACATAGCAACCAAACGTACCCTCATTTGATATGCAAATTATCGTTGCTTTTTAGTGCTGTACAATTGCAGTTCCCTCCAGCATTGAGCTGTGGCGTTCTTTTCTTCTCTGCTCTTCCCTGCGGTCCGGACCCATCTGATCGGACTCTCTCTTCTCTCTCTGGTAAAGCCCTTTTTATAAATAGCATGACCATTTGTTTTTTCTTTTTCTGGAGGGGTTGGGGGAATTTATGTGAATTACCGTTTCTCAGTTTGTTATTTTTCATTTGTAAAATTTTGAGATCTGGTATTGAGGGAAGTCTTCGATCTATTTATTTGATGTTCAAGCATGTCTGTTTCTCATATTTCTTCGAGATCGCCCTCATGCAATTCATGTTTCTGGTTTCGGGATTTGCGTTGTCCGAGTTAGATTGTCGCAGAAATCACGCATTTGCAGTCTTCTGCAGACTAAAATAATTAATCTCGACTTACATGATTTCGAATTTTTTCACCATTGGCTTAATTAATGTTTTTGAGGAAATTGAGATTTGTATGTTGCTTTAAGACTGTTTAATGGGATGTTATCTGCAGAAGCCTGAAACTAGGTCGTGGGTTGCTGATTCGGGAAGATGGATATATTTTGAACAGAAATAAGAAGTCACTGCAATAATTTTGAATTCTGTATCGCTATTTTGATTAATTGGTGCCCTTCTGAGATACTAACAGCAAAAAATCTTATGATCCCAGTGCTATTTAATGCTTAATTGCTGTATCTCTGATATTTATTTTGCTCTACGGTGGGTTAATTTGGTTTGCTGGATAGGCATAAAAGGAATTGGAATAATGCTGAGGCTTGTTTGAGGAATGATAATTACCTTTGTATTAATATGCTTTTGAATTAAATATTACAGGAGTTGAAAATTTGACGGCAATATAGGAAGTTCTAATCTATAACCAACAAGAAAAGATGCCTGCACAGAAGATAGAAACAGGTCATAACGATGTTGTTCATGATGTGGCCATGGATTACTATGGAAAAAGAGTGGCAACGGCATCATCTGATGCCACTATAAAAATAATTGGTATCAGTAACAACTCTACTTCTCAGCATCTGGCGACTTTGAGTGGGCATCAAGGTCCAGTCTGGCAGGTAGCTTGGGCGCACCCCAAGTTTGGCTCGGCACTTGCTTCCTGCTCTTATGATGGTAAAGTCATCATTTGGAAGGAAGGTAATCAGAACGAGTGGTCACAATTTCAAGTTTTCACTGACCACAAATCTTCTGTGAATTCCATTGCATGGGCACCTCATGAGCTGGGATTCTGCTTGGCTTGTGGTTCTTCTGATGGGAATATTTCAGTCTACACAGCTCGATCCGATGGTGGCTGGGACACTACAAAAATAGACCAAGCACACCCTGTTGGTGTCACCTCAGTTTCATGGGCCCCCTCGATGGCCCCAGGCGCATTAGTTGGTTCTGGGGTGCTGGAACCTGTTCAGAAGCTGGCTTCTGGTGGCTGTGATAACACAGTGAAGGTGTGGAAGCTATGTAATGATAACTGGAAAATGGACTGTTTCCCTGCCCTACAGATGCATTCCGATTGGGTGAGAGATGTTGCCTGGGCACCAAATTTGGGACTTCCAAAGTCCACTATCGCGAGTGCTTCTCAGGATGGCACAGTGGTTATATGGACTGTGGCCAAGGAAGGTGATCAATGGGCTGGTAAAGTTTTGAAGGACTTTAAGACTCCTGTCTGGAGGGTGTCATGGTCTCTGACTGGAAATTTGTTGGCCGTGGCATCTGGTGACAATAACGTCACACTATGGAAAGAAGCAGTTGATGGGGAATGGCAAGAGGTTACCACAGTCGAGCAATAGAATTCAGGATTATTTAGATGCTGAAAGGAAAATAGAAAGGAGATCTATTTTGTTTGTCTATTTATACATGTTTTCCATTGCTGAAACCAATTTCGTTATTTGGTTTTGCTGTACGCAATTGATTGTAGTTCGTTTTCTATAGGATAATGGGTTTACCAAACTTATGGAGAAGGTTGTGATCATGGTAAATCTCCTTCCTGGTTTTCTTATGCTCTGTTTCTGATATATATTCTCTCTCATGTCCTTGATCGTGTTTTCGTGCCACTGTTATTCTTAATTAAAAATCTAATGTTTATAACTCATAACCATCCATGTAAGTGCAAATAAGACTTCCTGCTCACCTCTAAGGTGGGCTTCTGGTATATTATGAACTACTGGTGAGCTATTTGTCTTTGCTATTGTTTGAGTGTACATCACCAATGATGGCGATATGAATGGTTCGGATTTACGTTCAGTTTCATGAAATGTCGATGTCCCTAAAACGGTATAGACAAACTCTATAAACAATCACAATTACAATTTACAGTAAAAAGGACAAAAGAAAAAAGTAGGAAAAACAAGGGTACACATTGGACATTTTACTTCTCCCGCGCTTCAATCTGAATTCAAATTCCCGCGGCCCATCCACAGCACACACAGTACACGCACTACACAACGCTCTACAAATCTATAACTCCACACCCCCCTCCCCCCCGTTCAAAAATCCTAATCCGCCATGTCTATGATTCCCGCACTTCATTTTCGATAGTCTCTGTAGCTTTCGAATTGGTTTGTTGGAATGGCGTCTCGTGATTCCCGCACAAAGGACCCTCTTTACAGCCGCAAGGAGAAATCTCTCAGCGTCTTATGTACCAAGTAATTCCTATATGTAAAAACCCACCCACACAGGCACTTCTGTTTGTGCATGAATATCACCCTTGTTCTTGATTTAATGATACTTGTTTTTTGAAGTTTCTTGAGGTTGTACAATCGTGATGGTGTGGAGTCTATCGGACTGGACGCTGCTGCTCTCCAGTTAGGTATAACTCCCACAATTTAACCTATTTCTTTCCCTGTTATGATTTGACCTTGTTGAGTATCTCCATGTTTGGACCTTGCCTTTAAGCAATGTAAAAAGTAAAGAAACTATTTTGCTATGTTTGGAGCAAAACACAACAAAAATCAGATAAGTTGGGGGATGAAATTGCCTGAGACTTTTATCTATTTGTGAGTCTACATTGTTTTCATAATGCGAACTACATGTGAAAAGTTTTCTGAGTTGATACTTATTTTGAGGAAAAGGACACAGGATGAGAGTGAGTTTTCAAGCTTCTGCCATTCCTTGTACTAAAATCTTAGATCCACATGGCATGATACAAGTTTTAGTTGCATGCTTATTCTCTCTATGGAATTCTCTGTCCAGGTGTTGAGCGGCGAAGAATATATGACATCGTGAATATTTTAGAAAGCATTGGGGTAACTTTCTTTAGGCATCTTATCTTTAGTTTAATCAATTTTATAATTAAAGAAATTCAAATGAGAAGGAAAAAAATTTCAGGTTTTACGCAAAAAAGCTAAGAATCAGTATACTTGGAAAGGTTTTGGTGCGATTCGTGGGGCTCTGAAGGTCCTCAAGGTGGCCTATTCTTTTTGTTGTTTCTGTCTCTGAATGAAAGTTTCCAGAATTAGGCCCTAAATCTTAATCACACACTGACCCCGTTGTACTTGGTCTATTTTACAGGAACAGGGACTGAAAGAGGAGTTTGATACCTATGATGCTAATGTATCTTTTTAAATTAATTTTGAATTCAAATGCTTTTTCCTTTTTCTCTC
>NC_026159.1:589995-593418 GCF_000512975.1 Sesamum indicum
ATGTT
The DNA here is from genome assembly GCF_000512975.1 of Sesamum indicum. Lineage (NCBI taxonomy): Eukaryota > Viridiplantae > Streptophyta > Magnoliopsida > Lamiales > Pedaliaceae > Sesamum > Sesamum indicum. The sequence goes on from NC_026159.1 coordinate 590,001, forward strand.
CTGCAGAAACTGCATTAAACACCTTAAGAGTAGTATTTCAAGGATAATTCCAATCTTGCATGATAACAGTATTCAATATGCTGATCGTACCATCTACCTGTTTATGGATTTCTTCTCCAAGGTCTCAAATTGGAAAGCATGTAGCCTATCTTCTGACTCAAAGATGAAGTGGCAAGAAAAATGCTCCGAACCCGATAAAAGTGGTAAGTTTCTTCTGTTTCTGCTTAGTTAATATTTTGCTTAGAAGTTAAAAAGTTTGCTTGTTCAGTTGCTGTCCATAAATTGGATATCCTTCGTGTGGTCTTATAGAACACAGGAGAGAAAAATCATTGGGGCTTCTGACGCAGAATTTTGTCAAGCTTTTCCTTTGTTCTGATGTAAGTGATAGTAATGCTTCTATTTCGGTTTGAAGAATCAAAGTGAATACAATAATTTGATTCAGGCCCTTTTTTCCCTCTTAAGGTGGAATTACTCTCACTTGATCGCGCTGCATTAGCTTTGCTAGGGGATAGCAACGACCCAACAGCGATGAGAAGTAATGTTTACCTCCTTGCTATGCTCTGGGTTTATCTCTTTATGGTGAAATATGGGGCAAAAGTACATTGCAGTTTTATATTTTTATCTTTAAATACTTCTGCAGCAAAGGTCAGACGCTTGTATGATATTGCAAATGTGTTCTCATCTATGGAACTTATTGAAAAGGTTAGTTTGTTAACAACATTGCAACTGTATTTTCATTTATGAAACTAAGAGACTAGTGTATTTTTGTTTTAGACATGATCCCAAACAAGGAATTAGAGAATTAATTGATAGTTTATCAATGACATTGTTGGCAAATTTACAGATACGGGATCCACAGAGTGGAAAACCGGCATTTAGGTGGATAGGTATGGAAAGGACTTCCAAATATGGATCTTCTGCTGCATTGGATGTGAAAAGCTCCAAGAGGAGAGTATTTGGGACTGAGATCAGTAATACGGTAGTGAAGAGATGCAATGTTAATTCTTCAATTGATTTGAATATGGGCAAATGTTTGAAAGACAAATCAAAAAGTGTAAAAGACGACTTATCAACTGCGCAGCATGAGAAGCACGTTTTAAAGGAGTTTGTGTTTGGTCCCTTCACTCCAAATGTAACCAACTCAGAGGCGCATTTAAACAAAAATCATAGGCGGATACCAGACTGGGAGAATCTCTCTTGTGCTTACCAACCACAGTATCGCAACCAAGGTACTTACAAAATTTTTCAGCTAAACAATTCGGGGTCTGTATATCTTTTGAACAAAATATGGGCGCGCACTCAACCAGCGTAATTTCATGTTTGTCAAGCATCTGATTCTGATGACGATATAGTGTTCGACGCCCATTGTTATGATTACTTAAGTAAATCATCTTTACTTTCTCTGCACCGCAGCAATTATTAGTGGCATCTCGAAAGGCCTTCATTCTTTTACTTTGTCCACTGGTTGCCAAAGTTTGCATATGCATGCATTTCCATGCCATAGTTCTCCAAGTTGATGGGTATATTCTATACATACTCCTAAATTTGCTCTAGAACAGCATTGATGATTGTTTACAGGATCTTTTTCTTTTCTTTTCTTTTCTTTTCTTTTTTCCTCTAAGGTTGGGACTTGGTAGATATTAAACTAGATTTTCATGCATAGAATGTAGTCTAGCTTGTACTTTTCAAAGCTTTGCAAGCTATGATAATTTGACATTTTTGCGAATGTTTTGCAGCAATCAGTGACCTTTTTCATCATTATGCTTCTGCATGGAAATCCTGGTATGTTGAAGCTGAAGAGAAGCAGCAGACAGGACCTGCATCCTAATGCACCTTTATTCTTTACTTTGATTATCTTCTCTTGAGATTGGAGAGTAAATTCTACTTGGATGTATTCTTTTGATATAGCAGTAGAATACGAACATCCTCTAGTACCAGTTCTTAATATGCCCAGCCACACGTGTCTTCCCTGGTCCGAGACATTTGCTTGGGACATGATACTTCATCACATAAATGATACTTGTGTACATGCTAACCATCTAAGCATTTGATTCCAAATACCACGTTTCAATGGTGAAAAGTATTGTCACGTCTTTTGCAATTTACCTTTACGAAATAGAGATCAAATTCATCCCTAGTCATGGGCTAATTTGGCTCACCAAGTATGAGTTGGTTTGTGGTCTTGTTAAATTTTCTGTTCTCATCGAAGGTGTTGTAAGTTGTGCCCCGTGGAAGAGAGAACTAAAGAGATTGGATATGTAGTGTAACTGGAAAGAGAACTAGAGAGCATCTAACTCTAGTAGAGCATTCCATGTAGAACGTAACCTGACTGTTTTACAAAGGCGTGATGGGCTTCCATAACCTTAACGCTTTGCTTCTTTGTCACCCTATATAATTTTTTTCCATTACATGTGCTCTACCCTACATTTCTTCCTCATTTTTGTCATAGAACTCAACCATGAGATAGTAGTGTATCTTTCACTCCCAGGAGACTTATTGTACATCCGCCTACATTTGTCACATCTCACACCCAAACCCGAGTATACCTCAACAGAGATCCAGAGTTTGGGCATTATTTGCATCAATATAAGTGTTAAATATCACTTGATCAATGAAATAAAAGAGCAACAGCCTCACTCTTTGCCATCTTGGGCAAAAAATTAGATCGACCCACAAGTACCCACATGTGAAAAAAAAATGCAACTGAAATATTTCTACTGCAATTGAGAACAAAACTATAGAATGTGTTGAAAATCATGAAATAGATGAATTATTATTCAGGACTCCATACCAATATCTCCATAAATTATTCAAACTTACTGTGTTCTAAATCCCCCTTATTTTTTGGGGGCCAATTAGAGACAAAAAAATGCATTTTCAATAATTACTATACTCTAGGAGACAATTGTAATCAACAATAAATTAATATTTAGGATCGGTGAAGAAACTATTTATGGATGGCATGATTTCAGGAGCTCTGTTGCGAACAAACTTCCTCAGGGCGTGTTCAGCATACTTCTCCCCCTCAGCAAAATTATCCAACACACCAGCAGCTCTGTTTTCCTTAGTCACCCTACATTCCGCAAATACAAGTATATAATCTCATCATTTTCATTCGAAAATAACACAAAAATGATCATTTCTTCTGTTTAAGATTGGGTGAAACAATAGCAGTATGGTGAATGAATAATGCATGTGCCAGATTTAAAGATAGTAATGCATCTTTTATTCTTTTCTCCCTCGTACAGAAATTGAAGGTTTGAATTTTTAAATACAGAAGAAACTTGTCGTGATAATAAGAAAATTCCAAGTAGAGTAAGTACAAATATAATGGTGTACATGATTGTCATTAGTAATAGATTATAGAATTAATGTATTGAAGCTATTGTGAATTATTTAATTTTTATTCTCTGGAATC
>NC_026159.1:593428-612573 GCF_000512975.1 Sesamum indicum
ACACTAATCTGAAATTAAAAACCAGATATCATATAATTGATTAAATTGACATACATACATCAACAAATGCATAACATAGAGAATAATCAATTATCATAGAGTCCGATTATCGAAAGGCAGGCGATGTGTACAGAGATGTACACTTTAAATCCAAACTGCAAAAAGCCACAGAGCCTTACCTGACTTCAGGGTTAATACAAATGTTACGGACCAACTGCATTCCGCAGATCCCGACGGCGACTCCAACGGCAGCGAACAACGGATAGACCTAAAAGTATAACACAAGAAAAATCAGATCTGGTCAATTCCTCAACCAACAAATGATATTGAAAAAAAGCGAGAAGATCTAGGGAGGGACCTCGGGGCGGAGCCATCGCTTGAGAGTAGTTGAGGAAGCCATAAATCTAAGTTGAGGCGGACCGGATTTCACGACTGAATGTATAAAATGGTTCGAGGAGAAACCAGCCAACGCGTTTCTTCAGGTTCAGGGATGGAGAGGAGACGGAAATGGGAAATGAATACAGCTGGGTTTTCAACTTGGGCGACTTTTCTCGCGTGGAACATACGCTGTGCCCTGGCGGCTGCTGCTGCCGCCTACCCACGACTTCCCTGCCAAATAAATCATTTCAAATAGCTAAATTGTTTTTTTTGTTTTGTCCAAAAAGGAAGCTATTTTCCATTCTTTAATCCTACTATTGTATATAATACATTAAATTTGCTTCTTTCTTTTTTGGATCGCCACTAATTTCTTTCAAAAATCATTTTATAAATCAACTGACAATAATCTAACTGAAAATTAATGCTTATAAAGCCTTAGAAATGAATGACTAAAATTCTAAATTCTCAAGCCATTTAATTTGGTGTTCCAACACCTTCACCTACATCAAAATTAAAGGGTGGTCATATTATGTTTATTTTGAGAAAATATGTCATTATAGTTCAAAATATTTTGAAATTTAAATAAATTATTTCGCTTAATATAACATAATACATGAATGTATATGACTCATAAAATAATTATACGTCTGTGTTCCATTTAAAAAAAAAAACACACAAATAAAGGGTAATATTATAATCATAGCAAACGATTGTTTGTGGCCAGAAAATCCCAAATCCCAGACGCATTTCGCCCAAAGAAAACGAGCAATTGGCTGAATTTGGAAATATAGTGGAAATCTTTTTTTGTTCATTCAATTAAATTTGAATGGCCCAAACAAATGGATGTGAAATTTGGAGCTCGAATTGGAATTCGTGGCGGCAAATATATATTGATTCATATAAAGGTATCCATCCAGTAGGCCCATTATTAAATATATATATATATATATAAATGGTTATTGGGTCTATCTATCAAACACCAAATATTGGAAGTCTATTCAAATGGGCCTTCTTTCAATAATTCCCATTCATTTTTTCTTTTTTTTTTCTACTCCAATCTAATTCTAATCCATTCCGTCCTCATTATCTAATAAACTTCTCATTTCATACAAGATTTAGGATTATATAATTCTATTAAATTTACCTTTCAAAAATTAATAAAATTATATATTATTTAATTTTAGAATGTAAATATATTATTAATATAAAAAGAGGTCCTGAAAACCTTAATGCAGGCCATGATGAGAAGATTGCACAAGTAGCAGAACAACAGAGCTGACTCAGCATCAACATTCACATTTCAGATTTCTACTACTTTCTTAATTGGAAAATATTGCAAAATACCCCCTATTATATAAAATTTATTAAAAACTTACCTGTGTTGATTAAATATTTTTTTTAAAAAAAGCCCCTATAATTATAAACTTGTAAAAGAAAAAAAATGAAGTGCCTTACATGCGCTAAAAATGAGTGTGGTATAACATTTTGACCTATTTGTTTTCTTAAATCTTGTGTACACTTTCCTTTCTGATAATTGCACCTAACGCTGTTAAATTTTATATCACATTACTATTAAATTTTTAGTTATTATATATTTCTTTTTTATTTTAATGATCATCAAATTAAATTTTAGTGTATCAAAAGTTATGGGACTAATCAACTCATCTCCATTATTAAAGTTTAAATTTATTAAAAAAATAATAATTTGGACACGATGTTGCTGCCTAGATTTAGACGGCGACGTCCTGGTCGACGACGCCTGTCACCAACCCAAATCTGGGTGGCAACATCGTCGTCGTCTAAACTGTGAGCACCAGTAGCCCTCCACTGGTACATATATGATATATAGTACTTACATATAAATTTGTATGTTTTATACATAATCGTTCATATACATTATATATATATATATATATCTAAATCTAGATCGTTTAATTTTTATTGAAAATCAAGAATTATTAAAAATTGATTAAAATCAACGAATCATAAAAGATTCAATATTTATTATAATAATAATAATTTATATATATAAGGGTATAACAAAAATTTAAAGAAAAAATTTAATGCGGTTAAGTAAAAGAAAATGGTAAAAGGAGTGTGTGCAATATTTTTTAAAAATATAGTTTATTTTTGTCTATATTTCCAACACATAGATTTTCAGCTGAATTTCTATAATACAGGGGTTTTTATGTAATTTTTCCTCTTAATTGTTTTTCTTTTAAATATAAATGGGGAAAATAATTAGAAAGTCACGCTCAAGAATCTTCTTCACAGAGTGACGTCAGTGACGCCCCCCATGGCGAATCCGTAATTAAAGTGGAAAGTGAAGTCCTTTAATTAATTCACCAAACACAGTTGTTAACTTCACCCACCACCCGACAAATTCCAGCAACAGAAATTGGTGGGCTGAGACTCCAGACGCAGATTACAAGAAGCTAAGGAAGAAAGCGAATCCTACCCCCAAACCCAAGGGCTTCGGCGTCGCCGGAAAGCCCCTTAATTCTCCTCAACAGATACCAGCAGGAACACTTACTAGTTTCTTGATGGCCGCCTCTGCAGCAGCCAGGGCTATCCTCTTCTCACGGGCCACCGCCGATTTATCTGTTAAACACGCCTTCTCTCCGCCTCTGTCTTACCATCTCCTTACTCGCCCCTTACTCCCCCCAGCCCCCAGGAAACGTTCCTCAATCACCTGCCTTATTTCCGGCGTCGACGGCGGTGGAGTTTCCGATGAGTTTGTTTCCACCAGAAAATCCACCTTCGGCCGCGAATTCTCCGTCATAGCTAATATGCTTAAGCGAATTGAGCCTCTGGACAATTCGATTATCTCCAAGGGGGTTTCTGATTCCGCTAAGGATTCCATGAAGCAGACGATTTCTACGATGCTTGGGCTTTTGCCTTCCGATCAGTTCTCCGTTACCGTTAGGGTTTCCAAACGGCCCCTCGATCGTCTCATAGTCTCCTCTATCATCACTGGGTAATTGAGATTTCATTTATCACTACATCTGTTGCATAATTGAACGCCCTGTTTGGATGTTTGTTCCTGCTGTCATGTTTTTGAGAATTCTATATTGATGAATCTTTAATTTATTTAAAAATATATCAGAACAATATTAATTGGCATCTTATTAGCACTTTGAAGGAATTGATAATTTGATTAGCACTTCTGGACTACCGGACCTTCAGTTTTGAGTTTGGAACATAGGTAGTATTATGCAGCTGAATGTTACTAAACTTTGTTCACTTGTTTCTTCATAGGTATACATTGTGGAATGCAGAGTATAGAATATCATTGATGAGGAACTTTGATATATCACCGGATAGTTCGAAAAGGTCTGATTTTGCAGAGCACAATTCGGAGGTGAGGTGGGAGGAGAGTGACAGTGGGGGAGGTGAAAAAGGTATTGGTGGTGGAGTCGAACTGCGTGCAGCGGAATTGGAGAGAATGAATCTTCAGAAATTCAGGGATTTGTCTCCAGAAGCATCAAAATATATCGAGCAATTAGAATTGGAGTTGTCCACAGCTAAGGAGGTGAGTGATTTTATTGGCAACATGTGATTTTTGCCATGTTGGGTACTTCTTATGTTATCAACAAATGTACTCGAACAGGAAGTTCAGACAGCCAATTTTGGTATTTGGTGGTCTGGATCATTCCACAACTTATGAAAAATAATACTCTTTGAAAACTACTCATGATCAAATATTCTGCAAGAAACCAATTGTTTTGCTTGTAAGAAAGCATGGATAAAGGCTATACTTTTTCACTCGCAAGTACAATTTCTAGTCTTGTGCTAAACTTGAGTTCCTCCTAATGTGCCTTTCTGAATACCAGGATTGATTTTCTCAGTTTCAGTATTAACTTTTAGCCTGTTGCTACCTTTTGGATTTAATTTCTGATCCTTGGATGGCAGTTTGCGAGTCCAATAAGATTTTAATATATTATTCTGCAAGCTGATATATTTTGCTACTCAAGCTCTATGTCTTTTTGGACTTCTTTGGATATGTTCTGGATCTGAATTGTGGGTTCAGGTTGATTCACTGTTAAATTAGGAGTTTATGTAGTTCTTTTTTATGAGTGAGAGACAATGTAGGTCAATTTCATTGCTTTGTTCTTCTGTGCTTGCTTCATGCTACATGGAAGTTTTTATCTGATGGAACTCCTTGTAGTTTTTATATTGATTGCCTCTCACTCTGTGTTTTCTTAGGAGCTCTGTGCCAAGAAACTGGAAAATTTGCAAATGGAGCATATAAAAAAGAGTAACAACAATCTACTGGAGTACTTAAGGTCCTTGGAATCGGATATGGTAATAACATAAAATAACGACATTTCTTTTTTACTTGTATATATATCTTGATTGTCACCATGAATCGTGGTATGGAAATTTTACCTCAGGTAACTGAATTATCTAGACCATCATCACCTGAGGTGGAGGAAATAATCCACCAACTTGCTCAAAATATACTGCAGAGATTTTTCAAAGAAGAGATGGCCTCTAATTGTGAGGGCGACTTGGCTATAAGTAGTATACAGAACTATCAACACAGTGATGATGAGTTTTCTGAGACCATTGGCACTTCACGGGATTATTTGGCCAAGCTGCTTTTCTGGTTCGTTACAACTTGTGTTTCCCTTTGGTCTTACCGCTATCATTTGTTCTCTTTCTAGTATTTCCTACTAAATCCTATATTAATTAACTGTTCACTGCATTATCGGTAATAATTAAACAAATTTTCATTCATTCCCTTTTGCTTTCTAATCCTTCCTGGATCCTGATTAGGATGCTGTTGTTTTTGGCAGGTGCATGTTACTGGGTCATCATTTAAGAGGCTTGGAGAACAGATTGCATCTAAGTTGTGTTGTTGGTTTGTTATAAGAAAAGGAAGTACAATGAGGGATGTAAATTCTTCTTTTGCCTTTTTGCTCATAATGCTTTTACATTTTATTTTGTCCATACATTTTGTTGTACTTCTGTTAATCCAAATAACTTAGAAGATATAAATTTCTTCTACTAATAAACTTATGGTGGAAAACTAGGGAAGAATCATGTCACCCACACAACAGTGTCGGCGTGTATTGTCCTTTGCCTAACAATTAGCTGTAATATGCACTTCAGTTTGGAATGCCCCGACAGCAGGATAGCCGAACCCTTCAATCCCATTTCGGATAGTAACCATCTCAATTAGCCACTTAGAGAAACTCATCTAATTTCACCAGAAATTTCTTTGAATTCTTTGCTCCTCCAAGGTTATATAATATCTTTGCCAGCTCTTATCTGCCCTTTTAAGACAGACATATGAGGGGGTTGGCCTAATTGACTAAAGTGAATATTATAATAAACTTTTAAGAGTACGGTTAGGGCCAAGAATACATGCTTGGTAGGAATTTTACTAGCCTCTTTTCTCTCGTTACTGTAAACATTTTGGTTAGCCAAAATGAAGGCTAATGTATGGATTACGCAATTACTTATTCCGCACAGAGCAGTAAATTATTCTGCTGAAGGCCACTCTGAGTGTACATGAATTCTGTAACCTGCTGGAACTGAGAATTATCACATTTGGTCAATTTTTTCCTCATCTGCCTTGCTTTTTGTGGACATTTTTTTCTCTATCTCCTAATTGCTTTTGAGTTAATTTTTTCTTATACTCCAGAACAGTTGTGTTGAGTAATGGCCACGTTAACCCAAAATAAAAACTATTTTATAGTAGAAAAGAGTAAACAATCATTTCAGATCCTTAACGTACTGACAAATCCAATTTCACATTCAAATTTCGTTTTGAATTGATTCCAAATATAGTGCAAAAGTTTTGCCAGAAGTAATGCCTCGTACACGGGATTTCCAAGAAGATCCTCCTTGTTACGAGAGATCGCTTTTGATGACAGTACATACAATGTCATCATCCTCAGCTCCATTTGTCTCCGTATTTTCATTTACAAAAGAATCAATAGAATGAATAAATGTTGCAGACAGTTGAAGCGGCATCAACTTCATATTTACTGCTGTAGCCGATGCTTTCAAAATCTGTGTAGTCTGTGTAGATCGTAAGGTGCCCAGAGATGATCGACAGGGCATGGCCTGCCATCATCGAGCCTCACCCATGGCTTCCCCTTCCCACTCCAATGCAGCAAACTAACCCCACCCGGATGCAAACTCCGGCAGCTATTCACCACATTATCTCCACCAAGCCCATGCTGATTCCACCTATGATCAATGCCTTCTATTTCTCCACCAAAAACCAACATGAACGGTGGCAGAGACCCCAGCTCATATATCCTTCTCTGCTTTTGTATCTCCATCCATCCCTCGATTCTCTTCGTGTAATCTCCTCCTCTCCATCTCCCCAAATCCATTACCATCACTCCGGTATTGAAATAACAAGGCTTCTTTCCCTCAAAAACCCTCGATAGAACAGGGTCAGCCCAGAATTCCTTATTGAAGTAGTTGGCGAAATTCGCATGGCAGTACTCTGGAGCTCCAATTACTCTTGAACCACCAGTTAAACTAGTCGACCACAGTTTCCAAATATCATCAACTACTACCGTATCAGAATCTATATAAACCACACGGCCAACACATGAATCAAGGAGCTCGGCCAGGTAAATTCTTGCATAGTTCAAGGGCTCCTCCAGCGCTGGACGAATAGAAGACGATATCAGTTGCTTGACTCGGCCTTCATTCTTGAAGGGGTAAACCTTGAAAGACAAACTTGGAAATGTGGATCTCACGACATCGCCAAGCTCAGAGGAAGCGGAAACAGAAGTAATGAAATGGAAATATACGTTTTCCGGGCAGGCTGCGTGCTTCAAAATTGAATGGACCGATGCAATTGAGCCCCTCAAGTATTTGGAATCAAGAGTCATCGCCACATGCACTAGTGATGGATCACACATAGAAAACGAGCTGCCCTTCACCGGATTCCGGCACTGATTTCCATTCACATACTTGGGAGCTTCAACGTATTCTGAATATAGATCGGCACTATCTGTTGAAGTTTGTGGAAGTACCCGAATCCCATCAGCTGAAGACAGAAGAAAAACAAACGTTGCCAAGATGAAAGATTGTCTACTTAGGCAAATCGTCATACTATGATTCAATCTTAGGATGTTTGTTCAAGGGAAGGAGAAGGATACAAGCAGAGGGGTGGTGAGAAATGCAAGAAGCCGACCACAGATTTTCTTCCTTAAAAAGTACGTATATAGACGAGTAAAATTTGGTGTGAAACTCGGCATAAAACGCGTTTTTGCTGGTGAGTTGATGAAATACACAAGGAAAGTTCAAAGTAGATTATTACAATTCCTGAGAATTGATGGGTTCGAGGAACCTGAATAAATGTTTGGTCCAGGCATCATCCATTATCATTAACCACATGTGACCACGTGATGTGTGCAAAGCAAAATTAGTTTTAACTTATTAATTAGCATTATTATGTTGAATATTTTGGTATAAAAGAAGACGTGTTTATGCTGTTTCCGCGACGCTTCTTTCTTTGGTCCTAAATTGAATACTGTGGCTGCAGAAAAGACATTCCTCTAAGAAATTAAACAATCATTTTATTCCATGTGGCAACACAATTTTCATCAAAATTATAAGCTGTATTTTTATGAGGATTCAAAAATACAACACCAGTGGGTCTTGGACGGTGGAGGTGGCAGAAGGCCAGGAATCTTTTTCCATCTATATATATAACCAACAAACAAATACATACAGACGTATATATATATATACACGTATAATCTATACGCATATACAGTAGTTTGTATTTGGTGATGAAGTTGGAACCATGGTATATTTGTGGTTGGCAGAAACTATGAGGTTCAAACGATTATTTTAGCGTTATATTTCTGGATAAAAAATTTCAACTTTTATAATGAAGTCGACAAATACTATGTCAAAGGTCAACTACAAAGAACTTGGTTATAAATAAAATTTTTTACTCAAATCAACTTTGATCGAATTCTAATAAATTATACAATAAATACAATACAACTTATCGTGTGTTTGATATATTATTTAAAAAAATATTTTATAATTGATTTAATTCTGCTAAAACTTGGACACAAGGATCTAAATTGTCAGGACCCAGAAATGGATTTTAATGTACTTTCTGATATAGTAGTAATAGTAAAAAGGGAATTACTGAATAAAAAAATAGAAAGGAAAGTCAGATTTATTCAATTATTATACGATGTTAATGAGTCAATTTTTTTCTGGAAGCTTGTAGTTTAATACCTGAAGTAAATGCTCAATGAAGTTTCGCCATTCTTAAATGGTGTGCTGCATGCATTGCAGACAAAACTCAATTTATATCAGCAACTAGCATCATATAAATTTCTAATGAAGCGCTTAATCTAAAAGATGAGGTCAGATACAGTGGGGGAATATACAACAAATCGTGACAATTCGATGAAATGTATAGTAATCCAAATTTCCAATCTCGTCCATATGTTTAACTTCCCACCGTGTGTTCACCTGTCACGTTACCAGATTCGATATGCTGATACGGTAGCTATCCATGCATTCGGTCTGTTTTCACAAGAAGAACACGAAAATTGCAAAGATAACTCTATACACATTCAAGAAAACATGTTGAGAAGCTGAATGTCATTCTGCTATGCCATTCTCCCTATCCCATTGTCTCTTACATTATCTAGCTGAATATCACAGCCAGAAACTCACAAGAAATCTATCACAGGAACAAACAGGAAAGGGCTATACTTACGCCCGTTAATGCAATACAATCAAATTAACACAGGACTCTACAAATTAACACTAAGGGCCAACCCTTACTATGTACAGAGCAATGGCGCATGTGCCATTGAATTAACCCGAAAAGATGATTCGATCCCAAGAAAGTCGCTGCTCCCTCATGGTTATTGACTCGTTGACAAGTTAATAAATAAAATGCTGGAGCGATTCTCTGAAAGGATCAAGTTCCATGACTGAAATGTGCCAAATAAAAGAGATTACATATATATGTATATACAAACAAAGAGAGAGAGATTCAAAAACTTCATTTTAGTTTAAAACACAAGTTGAAAAGGTGATATAAATGCACATACGCCTACCTCATGGCATCACAGAGAGGGTCATATATTGGCTGCCAAAAACTGGTGAAACCGTTGCACCCTCGCCTTTTCATTGCGTGAAGATCTTGCTGCTGCCTTTCTCCGCCCCAGACGAATAAAGTAGTCCTCAGTGTCTAGAACATATGAGATCTGAAAGCACATTTGTGACCAAGAGTTAATTTCCAGCAAAATAAAAGGACTATCTACCAACCAATTTGACTTTGTGAACGGCGTTTCTCCTACTTGTGTTTCACTTGATCTAGTACCAACATATTGCCAACAAAATCAACCTAAGCATTTTGAGCAGACAAACTAAGAATTGATATTGATGGCAGCAGAGAAGAAAAGAGAACTCAATTTATCATAAATGGCATGATATATGTGAATTATGAAAAATGGGCAATGGCATCAACTATCTAGAAGAATAAGCATCAGTTGACTTGATCCCAGTAAAAAGTAAACTGAACCGAAGATTTGGTGAAAGTTGGCTGTGCTGGTCGGCACGCGGGGTAGAGAGATACAGGAAAGGGAGGTTGTGGTGAAAGATTAATTGAAAGAATTATGGACAAGACAAAATGAGATACGCTAACAAGGCTAGACTACTTCAAAGCATTCCAACTAGAAGAGTACGAGAATTGTACCTTTGATGAGGCAGCTGCCATCTTACATTCCAAGCCATTCATGATCAGAACATTTTCTGTAGCCATATACAGAGCAGTGGATTCATCTAGATTAGCATACTTGGACATATTCCTGCACGTGTTACAAGTAGATTAGACAATGAAATACATCAATGTAATCGTCGTTCAATAAGTTAGTCAATCATATTTGATATTTTTTGAAATATTGAGCTCAGAAGAAGAAAACTAGCAAAAGGCCCGCTAAATTAGTTTGTCTTATACTCTCACTTATTACGGTCCGACCGTAGCTCTTGCTGCGGGATGAGTAAATATTAGGCAAGCTAATACGCTAATATAAAGCACTTGAAGAGCGGAAAGCTCCTCCTTATTTAACTGACCTAACCTCAGCATTCACGAAGAATCGTACAAGCCAACAAATAAGGCAAAAAACTTTAGATCCCCTTGTCTTATTCTTATTAATTACGGGCCTACCCATGCTCTAGCCGCGGGATCAGTAAATATCAGGCCAGCTAATACGCTAATGTAAAAGCACTTGAAGAGCGAAAGCTCCTCCTTATTTAACTGACCCAACCTCAACATTCACGAAGAATCGTACAAGCCAACAAATAAGGCAAAAAACATTAGATCCCCATGTCTTATTCTTATTAATTACGGGCCTACCCAAGCTCTAGCTGCGGGATCAGTAAATATCAGGCTAGCTAATAGGCTAATATAAAGCACTTGACGAGCACAAAATTCTTCCTTATAACTGACCAAACCTCAGCATTCACGAGGAATCATGCAAGCCAAGAAGTACGGCAAAACACTTTAGATTCCATTGTCTTAATCTCATTCATTATGCGTCGACCCCAGCTCTTGCTGCGGGATTAGTAAATATTAGGCCAGCTAATACGCTAATATAAAGCACTGGAAGAGCAGAAAGTTCTTGCTTATTTAACTGACCCAGCCTCAGCTTTCCACGAAGAACCGTGCAAGCCAACAAATAAGGCAAAACACTTAACAACATCACCAAAATCAACAATATTTCAAATTCCACAGGACATTAACTCACCATACATGTCATTCTCGCCGTAACACAATTTTGGAATTACAATAAATATAATAATGTCAAAACAAGCAATGAGATACGTGTAAATAATTGAATAATAAGCGTGCACACGTATTGTCATTTCAATCATAGAAGTTTAGTGAACAAAGAGGTAATCCAGACAGAACTACAATGATACGGTGTGTGCATGGGCGCATGGAACACAAGTGCCGCGTCTAGTCATCTCCCTGCCGATTACATTTCCTGATATTCTAGTCACATAATGTCAACTTTTACACGTTTCTTAAAACAAATAGACTTTCTGTGTTTCAAGTTGTTTAATAGGAACTTATTACAATACCTTTTCAGCATAACTGCTGACGATTCCTTTTTTCCATGAACAACTGAAAGATAATCATTGTGAAGATACGATGCAAAATTAGGATCTACCGAAACTGCAACAACCTCGGACTTCTCATTTCCATCGTCCATCAATTGGATAGATAAGCGGGTAGGGGAAGATGTCTACAACAGGCATGGAAAAAATTTAGCACAGCAAAATTCCGAATAATACATGGCACGAATTAAAGAATTAATAGAAGTATTGTGAATTAAATGGAACCTACACATTCAAGCCGGTAAATGTTCTCATCATGAAGAAGGACATGGACATTTTCATAATAAACTGAATCAACATACTTCTCTGGTTTCCTAGATTTTTCATATTCATACAATTGAAGCAGCTTACAATCCACCTCATCACTTGAAACGGTTTGGAGCTGGCAGAAGAAGCATAGTATCAGAAAATGTGCCAACCGAAACTGAGAACGGATGTGTAGAACAAGTTATTAGAAACATTACCTGTTTGACCAACTTATATATTAACTTATCCAAAGTGAATAGCACATAGGACTGGTTTCCAATCAAAGACCGACAATCATCTTCAAATTTTGTATTGTCAGAAGATCCATCAAGTAAACTAAATAAAGCACTCATGAACCTGCAAAGGATATGTTTATGCAAAATAAATAGAAAGTAATATAACTTCCAAGATGTTCCGAAACTAAGTTACGATTTACAACAGTAAACAACCTGGCATAGGGATCAGAACTTGAATCCTTTGTGGTTCTCCATTTTGATTCACCAGATATTGAGTTCACCTTGGCTGATAATATTCTCTCATACAGTGTCTGCAAGATGGAAAAGACAATTATGTAACAATAAGGGGAAAAATTAATAATGCTATTGAAACATCTATCCAGACAACAGACTCACTAGATCAGTAACTCAGAAAGAATAGCCACTACAGCCAACATAAGCAAACAGAAAACCCCAATGCTAAAAAACAATCAGAAATTTACCTGATGGAGCCTAAATAGCACGTAAAAGGTGTCATTTCCATAAAAAACACGTCGACCCTTTTTCTCATCACCTACTAATGGGGATGCCACATGCTTTGACAGAGGTTTACACGTCAGCAGAAACCGTTCAGACTGTGGCACCGATGCACCATCTCCCCCGTTACAGTGAGCTTCACTAGTATTCTCGGCCTCACCTTCACTCTCAGCTTTACCATCAAGGTCATCATGCTCTCCGTCTTCCTCTTCCTCGTGCTCTTCACGTGAACACTCATCGGCAGCAGACTCACTGCCTGAAACATCTTCTCCAGCTTCAGAAATATTTTCACTATCCTCATCATCAGCATCAACATCATTTTCACCTGCAGCATCGGCACAAATCTCTTCATGACCCCCCATTTGACCTTGCATCCCTTCACTGCTACGATTTTTCTCGGGCAAGGCTTGCAAATTGCTGTCCTGATATGCACCAAAGTTATCTTCAAAATCACCATTAGGGGACAGCTCACCTTCTTCTTTCTCGTTTTTACAAGGATCAACAGAATCTTCATTGTATCCAGAAAGTCTAGACCCTTCTGCAAACTCTCCATTTGTCAATTGATTCAATCTGGATGTCTCCCCACCCTGTTGCACACAAGTAAAACAGATTAATACCTGGTTTATAGGTAAACAATCAAGACAGGATGATAGCCTTCTCCAACCCCCCCATGCTGCATTGTAAACACCCACTGACAGATGCGCTCAACACCCAAATATAAAGAAAAAAGAAACTTAGAAATGAAGAAAAAAAATGAAGAGATGGTGGTGCAAGAATAAACAGAAAAAGAACATAGAATAAAACCATACCAAAAATATCCTAGTTCAGTCAGAAACTGAAATCTAGGAGTCAAGACAAATGCAAGAACTCGTACCTCTGAGGAAAGGATATCTTCCATACTAGGCTTGGCTTCATTGGCTTCCTCAAGGGGACCATTAGTTGTTCGAGAAGGATTTGCACCACGCCCTTGAATTTCAAAATAAAACCAATTATGAAAATAAAGACACTTTAATAACGCGAAAATCAACACTTAATGTAATGAAAATTTATCAAAAAGTCAATAATATTCACAAATGAACCTTCACCATTCTCCCACATGCGTACCATGATTAACATCTGGTCCAGCAGTAACAGCTAGGTCAGGGTTGGTTAATCTTTCACCAGAAGCCACAGCTCCGTCCTTGGCAAGGGCTTCCACATTCATGAAGCCAGTCCGGCTGAAATTCGGTCTTTGTGGTGATGTATTAGAATCACCATTGCAGCTGGACTTTGGTTGCTTCAAGTTTGTGATAGTAGCATCGGCCTTGGGACTGCCTTCACTTTCTAATACACTTGCTGTGGTGCTTTTCGCTGTTTTACGTTTAGAGACACCATCGTCTTCATTAGCCTCTGAACCATGCAGCCGGGCATGAACACCCAGCATCGGCTCAAGAAATGTTGTCCAGAACCTCATAACTTTATTCAATTGATCTTTAGTGGAGCAGACCTCTTCACACGAATACTTTATAATCTTAAAGACGTCTTCGTGAACTTCACTATCGGCATATTCAAATTCCATGTTTGGAATGACCGAATGTCTACTTCCAGCAGCAATACTAAGAAGTACGTCATCCTCTTTCTGCCTTTTCTCCTTGATTTCTTTGATTTCTGCCACTAGGGCTGTCCACAGAGAGCAAGAACAAACATGAGAACTAAAAGATAATTGGAAAGGAAGGCTAGGTACCTCATCTCTTTCCAGTGGTAACTTTTGGAAAACTAGCCACCGTGATCCACATACCAATAACAGAGAGCTAACTCTCATGCATGACTCAAATTGCATGTTTTCGGAGGTTATGATACAACTAAAGATGAGATAACAAGAAAAATAAGGGAGATAAGTCGTGCAGTGCCCAATAATGGCAACACGGGTAGAAGTCACCAGATGATAATAGGTAATATTTTTTTGGAGAAGTCTAACGACTACCAAATAAAGGAAGACAACAAAATGAGAGACAGTTTACACTTAGATGCAGGAATTAATACAGGGAGTGACTTCAAGGACTAAGGTAATACAAGTCATGCAATTGCGGCAATGACAAGACAAAACACAAAATTCAGATTAATAAACATGCACGAAGTCTCATCTAATGAACAATCAAATGATACTAAAACTAGAGGCAGGCTGTTATACTACAAAAAATGGTAACTCAGGATATCAAAGAAAGTCTTAAAAGCCAGGGAGATGGTCAGGAACATCTAAACAGCTGCTATCATATACAGCATTGGTGCTTGACTTACATTTTGTGCTCAAGTTCTTTGAGTCTTGTTGCTTGAAGTAGAAGCTGCGATGATCAAGAGACTTGTAATGGTTCTTAGAATATATTTCAGCCCACACTTTGTTAAAATCTGAACGACACTTCGTCCATTCCTCCTGCTTCTGCTTCAGGCGTGTCAAGATCACAGGTAAAGACAGAGATGGATTTTTACGCAAAATATCCATCACATCAAGACCATGGTCGCCATATAAGCGTTCAATGCATCTTAAATTGAGAGCTATATGAAAAAAGAGAAAGGACCTCATTGATCAGTTTGCATGTCATTTCTTGGAAAAGACAATAAACAAGGAAGGTGAGAGAGCTTCATAAGGCAGTATTAAGGCAGAAACCAATCATCACAAACCTGTGAAATGGTCCTCAATTCGTATGGGACCATCTGAACCAATTGAATTATTATTGATACTGTTCAAGAGTTCCTCTGCTCTCTTGGCAGTTGAACTGACGGACTCCAATAACATGTCCAGCTCAAATCTGAATTATCCCAAAGGGTATACAATTAGCAATGCCTCAGAGTCTCAGACATATCCCCTTGAGGAAACTCTATAAAACAAATATGGCAAATTCAAAAATCAACAATAAAAGAAACATCACTTTCTCAAATTTGAGTATCTCACAGTAACCAGAGTTCCTTACTTCAATAAATTCTATGAAATCTGTCAGAACGTGCGAGAGGTGAGGATAAAGTTTTTCAGTCAGCACGATAACAAATAGTAGAGCATGAACAACAATTGCTGAGGCTTGTCCTTTTCCAGTAAGGTTCCACATGCTTTCATGAAGGAGTGGACAAAAAATACACAATCACAAAAGGTTGACCAGGAAGTATACCTATCATCTTCACATCTAAACAGGCTTTCTTCATACTGGTTTCTCCGCATGTGTTTAAAAGAGTAATCCTCACTACCAGATGTCACAGACACCCAATGATCATTTAGAACTTGAGCACCAAGCTCTGACCTCTGGCTTGCTGAAGATATTGGATACTGAAAAGGCAAATTTGTAATTGTTGAAATTTTCAGATGAAAAAAGGAATGTTCCCTAACAATGTTTCTCAAAATATGTATTGAGAATCCTTACATCCTCAGGAAGAAGGCGGTAACTGGGGGTGCAACGTTGACAATTAGAAAGGTCAAGTTCTTGAATGGACTTTCCCCAGTACTTCAAATTGTATCTATCCTTCTCTTTACCTCCTTCCACTTCACGCTTTTGTTCTTTCTCTTTGTCATCTATTCTTAAGGCTTTCGAAGAATTCCCTTCATTCCATAATGTTTCTGCTATTTACAAGAGAGATGAGTCAGATCAGACATTCAAAAGGGATGGGGCTGGAGTTGGGGTAGGCAACAGCAGTTGACAAAGGCACCAAAAAAGAAATATTCATAACATCATCTGGAACAGGAAATTACATACTTTTGCCCATAACACCAGCTAGAAATCCATCTGAAAATAGCCAATCTGTTAGAAACGAAAAGAAACAAACTAATGAAAAAAATACAACTTCACAAATACAAAATCACCACCTACCAATTCTCTCACAGCGTTCTAGAAATTCATTGAAACCCTCCATAAGATCTGGATACTTCCCTAGTAAGTCAGCAACCTGATTGAACATCATATAAGAAACCCCATAAAACGAACAAGTTCTAACAGTGTCAAATAATACAAAGATCATCCTGAACCATTGATCATGATAATATAATTGAAAAGAAGGCAAGGTAACAGCTACAAAAGAACCACTTTCAGACTACCAACTGAAAGAATAAATTTGTTGTTATTCAATAGGAAAACAATGTCTAACGATGCAACTAGAAGCATAATTAAGAATTAGTAAGGTTGATAACCACACAGATGAAACCAAAACAGAAACAAATGCTACTGTTGACTGTTCAATACCTAAAAGCTCCAAATGAAATGTCAAACAGTGATAATAGAAAGCATAATTTTCATATCAAAGTCTGTTAAACAGATGAAACCAAAAACAGAAACAAATGCTAGTTTTCGAAACCTAAAAGCTCCAAATGAAATGTTAAACAGTGATAGTAGAAAGCATAATTTTCATACCAAACTCTGTAATTCCTTTCTCGTAATAATTTCTGTGCTGTATATGTGAAGACATTTTAAGAATGCCTGGTAATCATCTGCACTGCGTAACCTTTCTTTGACTTTTTCACAAAAAGTGAACTCCTGGCTGTACATACCTGGCAAGATCAAACATGAGTAAATTTTAAAAGGCATCACACCAAACACTCAGACATGCAAGATGCAACTAAGGTAGAAATACAGAGGCAGAAAGATATATTATGCAACACAGAGGAAAAAACCACTGCTCTCTATTCACTTTTTCCTCCTTTTTGTATTTCCTTTTCTTCTTCTGTTCTTTTTTCCTATTTCTTCATGTTGTGCAATGATCACACGGTATTGTTGAAGAAAAATTGCCAGTCAAGTAACCAACTCCTTCAGAAGAAAATTGAGAAAAAGACTAAAATAATATCCCGCTTCAAACATTTTAAAGCAAAAGGGCGGTTTGCTCATAGCAAAGTAAACCAACGGTTCACCTACATTACCACTGGGAAACAGGGGCACTTCATACTCACTTTTCAATGCATCTTTATCATCATAGGAGGCAAAATTCGAATTGCCCCCAAAGTCTTCAACTTTCCGAGCAGACTTCCTTTTATCAGAAAGCCTATGCATGCTAGTGTCTCCATTATTCTCAGTTTCAGGATCTCTGTCCTCCTGATCACGGTTTCTCCTATCCCTGTTTTCCTTTTCGGGGTGCTTCTTCTGCTCCTTGTGCAACTTCATAACTGTTTTATCATCATCCATATCTGGACGTTCGACACTAAGATCCCTTTCTCCATTGGGGTCAATAACCCTGTCTCTCCGTGGTCGTTGCTAAAGTTTATAGGACATACAATAGTTAGATGTAAGCAACAAACAGAAAAGTGCTGTCCAATAAGAATAAACATGGAGAAAGAACCTTATCTATTAGAGACTGCCGCATTGTGGGCAAGGCGGAGCTCCTCTCATCATAGCGAGGAAAAGAATGACGACCAAAGGACGGATGAGGAGCTGAAGCAGTAGCTGAAGTATCTGGCAGAAATCTGGTGAATTCATCAAGCAGATCCGGATGGTCATCAAAAAGTGCTGCAACCTGATAACAGATACATCAAAACCTAATACTTTAGAATGAACAACAAAATTATATAGACTGATCACAGGCCAGATGCATACCTCTTGGTAGACCTCGGTTATTCCCTTGTGTTCCTTCCGGTACATATTCAAGATGTCTAGGAAAGATTTGTAAACATGGTCATCATTTTGAAAACGTTTCTGCAGGTGAACAAAGCAAAGGACTTATTTTTTTTTTTAATTGTTGTTTAACTTCGTCTGGAACTAAATTCAGAACCTTTTACTATTGCACAAGTAATAAAACTCCACCTTAATTTTATTGACAAAACTGATAGCCTCTTCAAACTCAACAGTTCTTTTTGGTGGAGCCTCTTCCTCATCGCTAAGGGTAATTTCATAACCCTTAGGCAAGAATGTGTTAAACCCAAGGATTAAATTAGGATGCCCTTTAAACAATTCCTTTACCCTTGCTATGACGCCGGCAGTATCAACTCTGCCAAAACAGATTGGGCAAGAGTTAAAGAGAGATGTTTCCGTCCACTTCTCGGATGTACAGGTTCCTCTTACCAAGAAAGATTAATTTACCTTTGAGCCTTGAAATCTTTCATGACATCAAGGAACCTATCATATTTTTCCCTTTGATCTTGAAACATGTCCTTAACTTGTTTCAAATAACTCAATGCATCATTAGTAGTGAGCTTCTGTGTACTACCAGCAGCAACACCCGCACCACTGCCACTGACTCCTGCACCACCACCATTACTACTACCGCCGCCGCCGCCGCTTCCTCCTCCTCCTCCTCCTCCTCCTCCACCTCCACCACCTACAGGAGTATGTGACGGTCCATACCTTTATGAACATGAGAAAGTAAAGATACAAATTAATACCACCATGGGTTGATTCAAATAACTGGAATTGGAAACAGCTGTAACACCGCATGCAAAAAGTTTTAATTATTCTTGGTTCTATCCCTTAAATTTAATTACATAATTCCAACAGACTCAAATTGCAAATATTTACCTTTAGGGTTTGGTACCAAACTCCATTAATACACCACTACCAACTACGACCTCATCTCCACTGAATGCAGCCAAAATAAAACTGACAGACTTAGTTGGCTCCAGTGGCATTTTCCTAAAACTCTATCCACAATCACCAAACAGTGTGTATGTGTGTGTTGGGTTTGCGGGGGTTGCGG